>NW_012098188.1:318173-318472 GCF_000951045.1 Mandrillus leucophaeus
CTTCCCTCACAGTGTGGGAGGTAATACACAACTCCTTCATCTCCAAAATATGCAGAACATTTTGTTGGACCAAACTACCTTTCAGATCTTATCCAATGAGTATCTGCCCATGTTGGCCCTACTAAATGTTTACCCCTTGACTAATTGTAAAGGAGACAACCAAATCGTGTAAAGTAGACACTATGCTGAAGAAGTTTGTGATATATTAATATATAAATATACATAGCAGGTTCTACTATATATAGAAAAGAGTTGTGTATTTCTAATGTGTACATATATAATCTATATTTACATTTATA
>NW_012098188.1:318522-333265 GCF_000951045.1 Mandrillus leucophaeus
AAAAAAAAAAAAAAAAAAAAAAAAAAAAAAAAAAAAAAAAAAGTAGTCTGGTTTACAAATAGGTAAAGGACTTGAATAGACATTTCTTGAAAGAAAACCCACAACTGGCCGACAGGTTTATGAAAATGTGCTCAACATCGTTAATAATCAGAGAACGCAAATGAAAACCACAGTGAACTATCACCTCACACCTGTTAGGACAGGTATTATCAAAAAGTCAAGAGATAAAAAGTAATGATGGCAAAGGTGTGGAGAAAAGGAAACCCTTTTAGGGTGTGCAGAAAAGGGGACCTTTACAAGACAGAAATGTTATTGGTACATTATGAAAAACAGTATAATGGCTCCTTGGAAAATCAAAACAGTTCTACCATATAACCCAGCAGTTCATCTGTTGAGTATGTACCCCTCCCCCAAAATGAAATCCACATCTCATAGAGGTATCTCCAGTACTAATTCTAACTCATTCATCACACAGGAAATAAGAGTTTCTATTTGAAAACACTGTTGTTGTTGTTGTTGTTGTTTTCACCATCCTGGTGTCAAATACTTATCCTATTCTAGACATCTCTTCTTATTTCTTGCTTTGTAATAACCTAGGTACTACTACCCATTGACAGAACTAACTCGTTATTCCAACAAGAAATGAGAAATGTTGAGGAGAATGCAATGTTATACTTCTTGTCTTCAACTAGTTATTCTAGTTTTATGGAGGACTCTGTATTTAACTCTTACCCAGCTAACTCTAGTTACTGTATCCACAGTACCTAGTCAACAATCCTAAAAAAATAAGAACACAGAGTTGACTAGAATGGTTACTAAACTTTCTATGTTCAGCCAGTTTTCCTACCAATTGCTAGTTGTTTATTCAACTGTTTGCCTAGGTACCATTAAATGTCTAGTTTTATGTCAGTAAGACATAAGAAAAAGTATTACAAAGAATATATTTATTACAGGTACTGGCTTCATCTAGTTATCTCTAGCCCAGGAAGAAAAAGTGATTTTGTGGGCCAGGCCCAGGATCCCTGTGTTGTGTGCAGCCTAGGGACTTGGTGCCCTGTGTCCCAGCCACTCCAGCTGTGGCTGAAAGGAGCCAACATACAGCTTGGGCTGTGACTTCAGAGGGTGGAAGCTCCAAGCCTTGGCAGCTTCCACATAGTGTTGTGCCTGCAGGTGCACCGAAGTCAAGAATTGAGGTTTTGAAACCTTCACCTAGATTTCAGAAGATGTATGGAAACGCCTGGATGCCCAGGTAAATGTTTGCTGCAGGGGTAGGGCCCTCATGGAGAACCTCTGCTAGGGTAGTGTGGAAGGGAAATGTCAGGTCGGAGCCCCCACACAGAGTTCCTACTGGGGCACTGCCTAGTGGAGCTGTAAGAAGAGGGCCATCATCCTCCAGACCCCATCATGGTAGATCCACTGACTGAGGGCCTGGAAAAGGCACAGACACTCAACGCCAGCCCATGAAAGCCAGGAGGAAGGCTGTAACCTGCAAAGTCACAGGGACGGAGCTGCCCAAGACCATGGGAACCCACCTTTTGCATCAGCGTGACCTGGATGTGAGACCTGGAGTCAAAGGAGATCATTTTGGAGCTTTAAAATTTGCCCCTCTGGATTTTGGACTTGCATGGGCACTGTAGCCCCTTTGTTTTGGCCAATTGTCCCCATTTGGAATGGCTGTATTTACCCCATACCTGTGCCCCCATTGTATCTAAGAAGTAACTAGCTGACTTTTGATTTTACCGGCTTATAGGCAGAAGGGACTTGCCTTGTCTCAGAGGAGACTTTGGACTGTGGACTTTTCAGTTAATGCTGAAATGAGTTAAAACTTTGTGGGTCTTGTTGGGAAGGTATGATTTGTTTTGAAATGTGAAGTTTTGGAGGGGCTAGGAGTGGAATGATATGGTTTGGCTGTATCTCCACCCAAATCTCACTTGAATTGTATCTCCCAGAATTCTCATGTGTTGTGGGAGGAACCCAGGGGGAGGTAATTGAATCATGGGGGCCAGTCTTTCCCTTGCTATTCTCATGATAGTGAATAAGTCTCATGAGATCTGATGTGAGATCCAGGTTTCTGCTTTTGCTTCTCCTCATTTTTCTCTTGCCACTGCCATGTAAGAAGTGCCTTTTGCTTCTCACCCTGATTCTGAGGCCTCCCCAGCCTTGTGGAACTATAAGTCCAATTAAACCTCTTTTTCTTCCCAGTCTCAAATATATCTTTATCAGCAGCATGAAAACGAACTAATATAATACCATAGGTACTTTAGGGGAGGATTGAGTGGAACTGGACAAATATGTCCAGGGTCCTCCAAGCTAACTGCTAGGTCATTACTAGAGGGCAGGTCTTTCCTCATTCAAACACAAACACAGACCAGCAGCATCACATTGACTGACTCGAGAGAGAGAATAGACAGAGACATCCCTGCTCTTTTACTCAGGTCCCAGAACAATCAATTCCACCACTGGGAAAAATTAAAGTGGGTGTTTGTTTTCTGTAGGTGCTGGTGCTGTCTTTTTTTTTTTTTTTTTTGCGTTGCATTTGCAGCTTTTTAAAAATTATCACCTCCTTCGCCCTTCTCTTTCTCTTCCTCCTCCCATACCTCCTCTTCCCTCACCTTCTTCTTCACCTTCTCTCTGTGTCTCTCTTTCTATGTGTGGTGGCAGATAAACATGAGAGCGTATAACAAGGGGTATATATAGGTCGGTCTATCTATCTATCTATCTATCTATCTATCTATCTATCTATCTATCTGTCCTTAAAGATATGTATATCTCTAAAAACTTAATTTATAGATGGTGTAATAGCCTTTATGTGTCAATATTATATTTTTTATCATTTACTCACGAACTTAAGTAGGTTAAATACATGACTCTTAAAATCTGTATAATACTCTTTTTTATGCAGGGTCCATGATGTACCTACCTATTTTATATGATTTGGCTCTTTGAATTCAAATCTCATCTTGAATTGTACTCCCATAATTCCCACATGTTGTGGGATGGACCTGGTGGGAGATAATTTGAATCACGGGGGCAGTTTCCCCCATATTGTTCTTGTGGTAGTGAATAAGTCTCATATGATCTGATGGTTTTATCAGGGGTTTCTGCTTTTACATCTTCCTCATTTTTTCTTGCCACCACCATGTAAGAAGTGCCTTTTGCCTCCCACCATGATTCTGAGGCCTCCTCAGCCATTTGGAACTGTAAGTCCAATTAAACCTCTTTTACTTCCCAGTCTCGAGTATGTCCCTATCAGCAGCATGAAAACAGACTAATACACTATTTATTCTTATACATGGGCTATTTTGATCTTTTCCATTTTCTAAAATTAAGACAGGATTGGATTTAGGATGCTTTTTTGACATGACTGTGACCCTGCATGCTGGTTAGCCAGAGCCTGTGGTATGTGACTGTGAAAGAAAAGCTCTTAGTTTCATGTAGCAAGAACAAGAGTTGACTTAAAATCAGCTACTCAGAAAAATAAATACATCAAATAATCATCCAACTGTGTATCTGGAAGGTGTCGAGAAAATCCGTAAAATAATAATATTATCATTGTCATTGTGACCAAGATGGAAGAAATAAGACTGGTTTGTATCCAATCAGGCAGGTTATATAGTCTCACTTCAGTTGAAGTATGTTTTTTCAACATGATCATATTTCAATGCTGCATGACCATTTTTAAAGCAGCATTTACTCTGAATAAATTTGAAGACCTCTCATCATTTTAACCAGTTTTATATATGTTGACAATCTGGGTAAGAGTTGTCTATGATCAGGAGAAAGATTTGGTGGGTAAGAAAATCGTGAGGCATGTTTAGAAGTTGGAGAGGAGAAATTCAGATTCTGTGACCTGTTAGGTCTGTTTTTAATCTATTTCTGAGTCATCTACAATTTTGATGATCTTTTGGTTGTTCCCCCAAATTCATCAAGTGAGCTCACCTTTTAATTATTGTTATCCACTGATCCAAATCGTTCAGAATATAGTTTTTGCATTTATTTATGTTTTTACTTTTGTGTCCTTTTGTATCCTTTTTCTTCATAGGTCTAATGAGTCGTTGATACTGTACTGTATGGATGTACTGTACTGTATGGATGGCTCTCTCTTTTCACTGTATTATGTAGAAATGAAATACAATCCATGGCAGGAAGCACAAAGAGGAGTTTGGCAGTTAGGCCTCCTTATGTCTCAGAATTGTGTCCTGAGAAACATAACTGAGAAAATGGCTTCTGGACACCAGAGGACACTTGAGATTCTCAGAGACAAGGCATGAACAGTCCCAACAAAAGACTGTCCTTCTCACTCATTTGATGTTTGTATCAGCTGAAAACCAAAAGATTGTGAAGCAACACTGGAATGGAGACAAGGCACAATATAAAACATAAAGAATACATGAAGACAAAGTCCATCAGAAAACCCTGAAGAATTTGGTACTCCTGAGTGTTCATATTGAGTAGTTTGGGAAGCTTGGGCTGAAAATTTTGGTCAACATTTGTGGATGGCTATATATATATATATCCTTTACCCATGAACTCATATGGGTTGAAAACATGACTTGGCCAGTAGTGGTGGCTCATGCCTATAATCCTAACAGTTTGGGAAGCAGAGACGGGCGGATTGCCTGAGCTCAGGAGTTTGAGATCAGCCTAGGCAACATGGTGAAACCCTGTCTCTACTAAAATACAAAATATTAGCCAGGTGTGTTGGCATGTGCCTGTAATCCCAGTTATTCGGAAGACTGAGGCAGGAGAATCGCTTGAATCCGGGAGGCGGAAGTTGCAGTGAGCTGAGATTGTGCCACTGCACTTCAGCCTGGGTAACGGAGTGAGACTCTGTTCAAAACCACCACCACCAACAACAACAAAAACATGACTCTTAAAAGGTGTATAATTCTCTCTTCATTATTTACCTACATAGGTATACTTTTTGCTGAGAAGAGAAAACATACACATTTATTCCTAGGGGTGAATCTTTTCCTTCCCCTGATCTCCTGCTATTTCTCGAATTAAAATTCAAGGAATATTGTGTGGGCTTTTATGAGTAACAGTAGATGCAGTGTGCAATAATTCATTTGCAAAATTATAAAAACACTACCCAAATCGACATCTCTGTAATACGTTTCTCTAGAGAAGACAAGGATATAACATCAAATGGCCTCTCAATGAGTGTATACGCAAAGGCCCAAGAAGTGTGTATCTGCAATGCCCTGATAAACTGTTGACTTCAAAAGGACTGCACACAGTTTGCTCTCAAGCATCAACAATCAGAAGTAAAGCACTTGGCCTTTTTCAGAGTCTCCAGATATTTCTATCGATCCAAGAACCACATTTCCTGTGCAACAACAGTCCTGAATCTTGCTGCTGTTTTTGGACCCTTTCCTATCTAGTATTTGGGAAAGCAGTTTGTCAGGGAGGAAGGAGAATGACAGAGTAGACATTGAGTACCTCTATATATCTCATAGCCCCTATCAAGAGGCTCAGTATAAGAGTTAGAGGGGTGACTCATTCCTGACAACCTCATATGATTACAGGAGGGCCTTACTTCCTTCCTCTGAGGCTGCCCTTCCTTATTCCATTTGATAGTCTCTGCCAGTGCTAGAAAATTAATGATAGTCACCCAAAAGCTTCCCCTGTCTCTGAACGCAGAACATAATTAGGACATTATCATCATCATCATCATCATCATCATCATCATCAGATAAGAATTTCTGGTACCATCAGCAGCATAGCAATATATCCTTGTCCTTTTCTGATACACTGAAAAAATCAAAATGAAATGATTCATACCTCACACTCCATTTAAGCATGGCCACTGGAGCCCACATAGCATTAACTTCAAGAACAATGATAGAAATGTCCTTATGCAAAGCACATCTCACTCTCTGTAACAGTTCAAACTCCATAAATGTCAGCAAACTGCCTTCTGGGAAGAACGGATAAAAAAGGCTAAATTGCTACAAATCTATGCCCCCGAAAGAGACAACAGGAAATCATTTTGCAATAGCCAAGTGCACAAAATATAATATTATAAAATACGGAGCTGGAAATCACAAATTGGAAATAAAAATGGGGACCTCAAGCCCTGCAGAAAGTGAGATAATCAGCTACTATATAATGACTAAGAAAAAAGGGGAGAAGAGCTACAATTTACAATAATAACAAACCATTATTCTGAAGTGAAGTTGGAAAGATAATCTTTACAATATGGAGAGAAAGATGGAATTAAACCAATGCTACAAAATGATTTGTTCATATCTGAAGAGGCAGTGTGAGTGAATCATGTTCGCACAAACACTTTATTTTCCCATGTCAATAGAGTTATTGCATATGAATTTTCAATTTTATTTGTTTAAAACATGATTTTATAATTTTAAACAAAGAGGCAATTTTAGCAAAGCAGGATATGAAACATGTCTGGGATAAGTACCCTTTTTGAGAAAGAGCTCAGGCTTTTTCCTATTCAATAGTGATGTTTTAGACTTATGGTCTCTCATGAATGACTCCTTGTAGGGGGTAGGGGGATGGATAATCATTCAAGTTAGAATTGTTAGTTCTGATACTGGCAATAAGTTTGGGTTGGGTTTTGTAATATCTTCCATCATTTATATCGCTTACTTCTTTTGGAAGAGCATTTTCCTCGATAATCTACTCACACCCTGCATCTGGTCCAGCAGCAAGTTTTCATCTGTGTCTTGCAAATGTGCTATGAATCTGATGGCTTTGGCCCATGTCTGCTTGCACCTCCTGTCTGAGCCCCTAGCCATTCTGCTTTTCTCACAATACCCCTTCACACCACCTTCCACTTGGTAACCAGAATGGTCCTATAAAATTGTAAATCAGGCCTTCTTATTGAGAGGCTACTAACCTGTCCATCGCTCTCCATCTAAAGTAATGAAACCCATCTTTTCCCCATGGTACATCACTTTTATCTCTCTGAGTTTTTCTCTTACAACTCTCTCTCCTCCTGTTCATTATGCTGTGAACGCACCACACTTCTAGAACCTTTATCTCAGCAGTTTATCTTGCCAGTTCTTAGTTGCACTGCCAGAAATACATACTCCTCACATTTATTTTTCATGGTAGGTTCCTTCTCACCACTCAATTTTCTGCTCACTTGTTGCATCCACCAACTTATGCAGCTGTACCTGCCCCCAACTTACCCGTTGGCCTGTTACTCTTTCCTTTTCTTCATAGAGGCTCATCTCATCCAATGTCATCTTCTGTTCCATTACCCTCTTTCATTTTCTTCATTGTTCCTAATTTTAACCAATAACAGTTGTCAGCTCCAGAAGACAAAAAGCCTTGTGGTTTTGTTCATTATTCTCTTTCTAGCACCTAAAACCACTCAGAACCCAGAATGCAATCTTTAAGTGTTTGCTGAGTTAATGAATGACTCCATTCCTTGGTGTTTTCAGGAAACAGGACAATAGACAGGCAGCCAAGCTAGGATCTGGGAGTTGATGCCCTGAATTTGCTCCAGTGCTGTCTGTCCCTTCCTGGCATTGCTGTTAGAAGCTTCTCTGAAGTGGTTACTGCGGCCAGCACCACACTCCCCAGGCCCTTCAGAATGGCCCCAGCTAACTTGCTAGCAGTTCCCATTAGCCATCCTGAGCCAGCACCGACATTTATTTACTCACCACTCAGAACCTGTGAGTGGTCATTTATTTGCCTTTTTTTTTTTTTTTTTTTTTTTTTACCCAGTCCTCTGTGAAGCAATGACTATGGCCATATGGATGAGATAGCAGCAGCAAAGGTGATGCTTCCATGAGGACATATCAAATACTGCATTGCCCAGGTGTGACTATCAAGAAATAGTCCTAGCAAGCTGCAAGTCCTCTCTTCTTTCTTTTCGATGTTGCCAGGAGGATGGTGTCCTTGGTGGTGGTAGGTATGACTCATGGTACACGGTGGTATGTGTGAGCGAAGGTGTGTGTGAATGTGTGTATGGCCCTGTGTCTGTATGCCTGTGAGTGAATTTGTGTGAGTACATGCATGACTCTGTGTGTGTGGGTGGGAGGAGGGCTTTGCTGCTGATGGAAGAGAGCCTGAGAGCACACGGGACAGGTAGGTGAACTGAACTTTCATTCCTGCTTGCCACTCAAGCATTTCTCTCCTTCATATTGGGAGCGAACAGGACACTTTGTTACTGATTGGAGATGGCTCACACGCGAAAAATTGGTTTCCCCCCAAAAATGTTTATAGTCATGCACTGATTAATGATGGGGATACATTCTGAGAAATGTGAGACTGGGCAATTTTGTCATTGTGCAAACATTAGAGAGTGTGCTTGCACAAACCTAGATGGTATAGTCGACTACTCACCTAGGCTATATGGTATAGCCTATTACTCCTAGGCTACAAACCTGAACAGCATGGTACTGTACTGAATACGGAAGGCAATTGTAACACAATGGTATTTTCATATCTAAACATAGAAAAAATGTGTTGTGCTACAATATTAGTAGGTGATAGAATATTTTCAGCTCCATTATAATCTTATAGGACTACCATTGTATATGTGGTCCATCATTGATCAAAATGCCATTATGCTGTGCATGACTATACTTTTGTTTTTCATTTCAGTCATAACAATACAACACCAACAACAATTATAATGATAAATATCCATTTTCTGCTTACTTTTGCCAAGCACTTTTCTAGGAAGATTACACATGTTAATTTACTTAATTCTTGTAGCACCCATGGATTAGGTATTTTTCTCATCATCAGTGTTTTGTCGATGGAACAATGGAAGAACAAAAATAATTTTGCAATGTGTACATTGGCAAAATTGATATGCATGGAAATATGACTTGCAGGACTGATTTATAGCACACCCTTTGGGATAAACCTTTGTCTTCCCACAATTATAGAGAAAGAAGAAGGGCATTTGATATGGAGTTAAATGGCATAAATGGCCCTTGACCTAGCTGACAAAAAGAACAACTCTTGCCCCTTATTAGGATATCACTTTCAGCCTCTCTAATGCTCAATTTTCTCACTATGAAATGAGATTAGCGCCTACCTCACAGAATATTGAGGAAATTAAATGAGCAAATGTATGTGAGAAGACATTTTAAACTGCAAGCACTATATTAACATGATATATTTAAAGCACACCATCAACTGACAATTGCCTGGGTCCTTTAGCTATTTGGGTCCTTTAGCTATTTCAGTGTAATTCACCAGTATAGGTTTGTAGAGGAATATGACAATTGAAGATTGGTGTTTCAGAATTATCTAATCGTCATCTCTAAAGATACACTCTTGCAACTACATGTAATGGACACATTTACTTCCGCTCCCGTCCCTTCAATTATGATAATGTCCTCTGTAAACTTCTCCTGCATATATTAGCTAATATATTTTCTGATACCCATTTCAGCCCCTTGGAGAAACTCCTCTTAGGATCCTTTCAAGCATCCTAAGCCTCCTAGACTTTTTGGCTTCTTTGTATTTCATTTGACGCATTGTTCCTCTTTTATTGTTTTTAATTTTCATCACCTAGACACAGCTTTCACATAATCATCTTTCATGTTTCTGAATACTCCTTCCATTCTGATGGTTCTTCTTTCCCTTTCCTCACTAACTATGGACCTCCTTAACATTTTGACCTAAGGAGCTCACTTATCCACTCATGCATGTGTCTCTTTTCAGAGATCTAATTAGTTTTTAAGATGTGCTGTGGGCGGTTCTAGGCAAAATTACATCAGTGACATTTTACATCTTCTCCCTCACCTCTCTGCCTTTTCTCAGTGTTGCCCAATTGCCTGTTTCTCTGATGCTCTTATAAAGTTCCAAGTGTCTCAGGGCCCCCTTCCTGTACAACATGCAGGATTTTCTGGTAATTTTTTGTCGAATTCCATCATCAAATCTTAGCATTTCTGAGCTTACTGCATTGTCAGGGGGTAACAACCAAACTAACGAAATCAAGATTTTACAACATTTTTATTTTGACCAAGCCCGCTCCTGCTTACATTTAAAGAAGTAGATAAATTCTGAACAAGAGAAGAAAGAGAGTGAGAAGAAGGAGGGGAAGGAGAAAAAGCAGAAGGAGAAAGAAGAGGGAGAACTAAGTAGAAATCTGGGAGGGTTTTGTTAGCTTCAGGTTGCATCACAGGGATAGATGCTAAATCATTTAGAGCACTTAAGAGATTTTCTTGAATATTTATAACAGGGTAGAAAGTTCTTGTCCAGGAGGAGATCCCAAGTCTCACCAGGCATAAGACCTGCTACCAGAGGTGTTGTCTAATCTAATCTTGCTTTGAAGGGACTACTCTGATTTATCTGTATGTTTTAATAACTTCAAAAAGATGTAATGAACATTTCTTTTTCATTTTATGCCTTGCCCCTACTTTTTTTTCTTTTTTACTTTTTTCTTTTTCTTTTCGTTTTTTTTTTTTTTTTTTTTTTTTGAGACAGGGTGTTGCTCTGTTGCCAAGTCTAGAGTTCAGTGGCACTATCAGAGCTCACTGCAGCCTTGAACTCCTGGGCTCAAGTGATCCTTCCACCTCAGCCTCCTGAGTATGTGGGACCACAGGCATGCATCACCATGCCTGATTAATTTTTTAAGTTTTTTTTGGAGAGATGGGTTCGCCCTATGTGGCCCAGGTTCATCTCAAACTCCTGGACTCAAGCAATTTGCCCACCTCAGCCTCCCAAAGTGCTGGAATTATAGGCATGAGCCACCATGCCCAGCCTCCTTCCCTCTTTTGCACACTATGAACCATTTACTAATCCATCCATCCATCCCATCATTCTATATATTGTCTTACCATCATTCATTTGTTTAATAAATATTAATCGAGTACTTTTTCAAGCCAGATACTGTGCCATGTTGCAGAAGCAGACCCAGTCCTTACTTACTGTTTAGCAGGAGAGAAAAGCATCACATTCAGAGGTTCCAGTAAACCCAGAGGTATTCACATAGAACCCGAATAACACTTTATAACCTCCACTCCCCTGTTCACTTCACTTCTGCATACAAAACAAAGTTTTCAGTAACAATCCATTGCCCTTTCATCCAGCATTGCTCTCTTTCACTAAGAAAGATGTCACGATAGTAAAGTGAAGTTGTGGGCACAGGAAAGGAAACAGATAACTCACTTATTGTCAATCATAAGTAGAGCCTGGCAAAGTGGTCTTCTTGCTGAACAGGCTTTAAAGGTAACATCAACCCCCATTTTCACCTAAAACCATGTGAAAAGCTGCAGTCCTACCCCAACCCCTGAAACAACTCTGGCAGGGTCCAAACTAATATCCCAATGTCTAGGACACCCTTGGGGGCTCAAGCCCCATGTCCGCAGTAGCCTTCAATCTGCAACTTTGCATTTAGCGATTGACTTGGTTTGCCCACAGACATCCTGACATCCATACCAAAAATATTAGACTGATAGTTTGTATGCTTTATTTACAAACCACCCCATGTTCCTTCAGCCAAGGCACACTGACCTCCTGGCAGTCCCGTCCACCAGAAAACATCCTCAGTTTTGTGTTTTCCCTGTTCCTTCTGCAGTACATATATATAGTCCATAAACTGACATTGGAATTCCTAATCTACTTTGCATGTAAATTCTTGAACATCCAAAGTGGCTTTTTCATTTTATATGCAATGAATCAGTAATAAAAGCCAACTTCTTTAATTCATTCACTGTATTCCTCTGGAGGGAAATGCAAGTAATAAAAATCATGTTAGGACAAGCATATTAGGTGTATTTCTCTGCTCTGAGGTACCATGCTTTTATTTGATTTACGATGAGCCTCAGACTATACAAATAAATAGTTCATAGGAATTAATTCTCTTGTTGGTAAAATATTATTTTATTAAGTTTTATTGGATTTTAAACATTGTGCCGTTAACCAAAGGTGTATTAGACTTTCCCAAGTGGATGTTTTCTGTTTAATAAGTGAATTAAAGTTCAAAATAATAGATAACTTTAAAATACTTTTGAGTGCAAAAGTTTTGAGTGCAAAATTTTGTTGATTTAAATGGCAAGTTATTAAATGACTTATTATGTAGAAGGTCTTGCTCATTGAAATATCACCATATAGCCATAAAAATTCTAGTTTTAAATGTTAAAAGAGAAGGTGGACTCTAGTATAAATTAATTTAATCCTTTAGAGTCCATACAAATATTGGAAATAGCCTCCTTGTGGAACAAAAATCTTTTAAAAAAATCACACACACACAGAAATATATTTGTACTATATGTATGATTGTATGTACTGCATATATGTGTGTACACATACTACTGAAAAAATCATATGTATGTATATATATTTGTACTATAGATACGATTTTTTAGAGTTATGTATGTATGCACACGTTTGCATGCACACATAAATACATGCACATATGTAAACACAGATACACCCACACCTACATATGGAAGCATTTGAACCATTGAACCTTGTACTATATACAGAATGCTATGTCACATTATTTATTTATTTTTGAGACAGAGGCTGGCTCTGTCACCCAGTCTGGAGTACATTGGCATGCTCTTGGCTCAATGCAACCTCCGCCTCCCAGGCTCAAGCGATTCTCCTGCCTCAGCCTCCCGAGTAGCTGGGATTACAGGCACATGCTACCACGCCCGGCTAAATTTTGTATATTTACTAGAGATGGGGGATTTCGCCATGTTACCCAGGCTGGTCTCGAACTCCTGAACTCAAGAGATCTGCCCACCTTAGCCTCCCAGAATGCTGGGATTACAGGTGTGAGCTACCACACCTGACCCTATGTCATATATATTTAAATATAATTTTATACAAATTGACAAATATTCAGTATAAATATATTAACTATGTTAATCCTCAATGAAAATATGGCCAGATTCCTTACTCTGGGGCAAAGAGCAAATGTTCTAATGAGAAGGATATAGGTCAATAGGGGGAGTTGTAATAACACCTGGTCATGCACATCTAGCAGTATATGATTAAAAACCATGGATTATCTTTGGCTTGGTATTTTCAACACAAGTCTTGAGTAGGAAAACAAATTGCGAAATGGTGTGCTATATTTTCTTCCCTAGATTTCCAAAATAAAGCTCTTTATTCACATGCACTTTTTTTTGCATTGCTTATGTTTCCATAGGTTAAAAAAAAAGTTTTCATCGAACCCTACTTGAGATATGATTAGGCAAAAAATTGTCTAGCAGTTTTTAGATAATCAGGAATAAAAACTAAACTCTTGAGACAAGTATTTCGATTCTTGTTCATTTTAAGCCTGCTGCCATTAATAAGCTACCATCTCAATTATGAAATGCATTTTTGGAACTCAGCAATGCTATCATAATATTAGAACATGTTATTAGACAGTACGTGGAAGGGTGGTGGATCATTAAAAAAAAGCCAAATTAAAGTCTTTCTTGGTTGACACATACAAGGAGCACATGAAATACTCTTAATTTAAAAAGAAAGGAACTTAGAATAAAATAATCAAAGAATGCCTCTAGAATTAACCTGAACTTGTAGCAAAAGCAAGGTTTGGATTTGCATTTCTATTCTCCTGCTTCAACTAATTATTTCTTCCTATAGGATGTAGAAAGCAATACTGTCCCTAAACTGTCATGGGGAAGATTTCAGCAATTTTAATTGAGATAATATTTTTAAAGGTGTTGATACACAGTAGAAACTCAGTAACTTTCTATTCCTTTCTTGCATGAAAACGGTGAATATCAACATTAGGTTTAGTATGCATATGATCTTGAAAGCCTCATTGGAGAGGGGCAATAGGGTTGTGCATACATATACTATCGCTTTGATCTTCTTCTCCAAGATGCAAACTGAGTCTGAGATTTTAAGAGATTTTTCTTGCATCCTCAGAGCTCCAACTTGGCCAGAACTCCTGACCCCAAGATCTAATACTCACATCACAGTGTTCTCCAGGAAAGACTAGAGCTTGGCAGTCCAGGCAGCCTAAGAAGTTCCTGCATAAAGTTAAGAAGTCCCCCATGGCTCATTATCACAAAGATAAGATCCTGCTTGTTGTACTCAGAATCAAATATATCCTCCTCAATCTTATGTCAGCACTTTTAAAGTTGCAACTGACAGCCAGTGGTATTCAAACTTTAAGATACCAAATAATCACCCCAAGTGCTTGTTAATAATAAGATTGCCAGAAGTAGTGCCTGGAAGCTTCCCCTTAAATAAGGTTGCCAGATGATGCTGATGCCTTTATCCTAAGGGCACCATCTTGAAAACCACAGAGAGGTAGCTGTCTATGGAGGATATCTGCCAACACCCAGAAGTACTTCTGGTTTAAAATTGATGTCTCTCACCATTTGCATTCAACTAAGCCTTCTTTCTCTATTAAACAATTTTTTTTAGTTAAAAAAGAGACCTATATATTGGTTAAAGAAAAATGATTTATGCATACCTATTTAGAGGCAGAGATTGTATAGAAATCTGCCATCAGTATAGCATATGTCCATTAATTGCATTTTTCTACCTGTAAATAACATTATTCCAGGTTTGCTTCCCTAATCACCTTATACAAAGTTGCCCACATTCTCCTTTTACTCTCTTTCAATCTGAAATACATAACTTTTTCTTCATAGCGTTTAACTCCATTTAAAGAAATAATCTTTTGAAATATAATTTTGCTTGATAATTCTCTGCTCCTCACCGCAATTGAATGTAAGTTCTATAGTATCTGTCGACTTCAGAGCAGTGTTTTAAAAATCAGAAAGGTTCAATGAATATTGAATAAATTTGAGGAGGGATGGAGGGAGGGAAGGAAAGA
>NW_012098188.1:333545-378337 GCF_000951045.1 Mandrillus leucophaeus
GGAAGGAAGGAAGGAAGGAAGGAAGAAGAAATAGCTGAGTTATGTGGTCACTATGCTTAACTTAATGAGAAATTTCCAGGACTTTCCCCAAATTAGACTCCCACAAGTGGTGAGTAAGCATTCATATTTTTGACAACACTTGAAATTGTCAGAATTTTCCACTTAAAGTAGACTAGTGGGTATAGAGTGGAGTTGCATTGTGATATAATTGACATTTCCCTGATAACTAATGATATTGAGCAACATTACGTGTAATTATTGGCCATTTACATTTCTTCTTATGTAATGTGTCTTTTGCTATCTTTAATTGGCTTTTTTGATCTGTATTATTGAGTTATCAGAGTTCTTTATATATATTGAATTCCATTACATTATTAGATTAGTATTGCTAATGTTTTCTTCCATTCCGTGTCTGACTTTTTTGTGTGTATTAGTGTATTCCAGAGAAAAGTTTTTAACATGGATGAAGTCTAGTTTATCAATTCTTTACTTTTATAGTTTATAGTTTTATGTCTTATCCCCATGGTTGCAGATTTTTCTCTTATGATTTATTCCAGAAATGTTACTGTGTTAGCTTTTGTGTATAGGCCAATGAATTTATTTTGTGTTAATGCATTTGTAGTGAGATAGGGTTGAGTTCTCAATACACATACACAGAACAAACATGTCCTTTAAAAATACTACAAGAAATAACTCTACTTTGCTCATAAATTTTCTAAGCTTTATGTTCCTGTGCTGTGTGAGTATCTAACTTCCACTTAAATACATGTGTATATGTGATAAATAAATTTGAAAAGCATGAGTTCATCTTTTCAAGGAACAGTTCAAATGTTGCCCTCTTCATGTGGGTCCCTTTTTTATTGATGCAACGCTTCCCTGCCTGTCCACTTAGCGTCCACACATGGCAGTGCCTCTCCATTTCTGCTGTCCAACATCCAGATCACTCCCAAACCCCACCAGCTGACCAAGCTCAACCACTTTTCACCAATTCTACAACTTTTGTCTTCCACCTGGACTACTGGGTTGCAGTTAATTCTGCTTATTGGAGGTAGTTGTGCTCTAAGAGGTCATCACAAACACTGAATACGGAACCATTTCTTCTTAGAAAATTCAGGGTTAGGTTCCCATGAGCCCCAGTTTCATTTTCATCAACCAACCAATATATAACTTTGTTTTGGTTGTGTTTTCGTGCAAACATACTTTACTGGATATATATTGTTGATTCACCAACATTAAACTGACACCCAACTGCACTGTCATGCATGCATAAATGAGGCGTATCTAAGACATGTATTTCCTCTGTAAGGCAGGCACATCACAACTGCCTTGTGTTTGGGAACACTAGGCAGCACTTCAGCACTGCATTTGTGGGCCATTGTAAACAGCAAAAGCGCCAACAAAAAGCACAAAAATACAAACAACATAGCCCTAGATAGACCACGAAAAGAATAGTTATTTACAGTATGAGAACTGAAACAAGAAGGCAGAGTGTCTCCTTACTCAGCCTCAGCTGGGAATGTACTAGAATATTTCACCACTCTGCACATGTCCACAAAAGTACAGGGAGTATTCATTTGGGGGTTACAAATAAACTGTAGCAACTAGATGGATTTACAAATACAGAATCTGCAAGTAATGCAGGTCAACTGCAGTGTTCTAACTGGGTCTCCCTGTTCCGATTCTCACCCAGGCACCACTCAGCAGTCAAAGTGACTTATACTCAATCCACATGAATGATTATTAGACTCTTCTGCTTGACACCTTCTAGTAGCTTCCTGTAGCAATCAGGATAATAAAATTGAAGGCCCTTTTACTGCATCTGAATAAATGGTTTCAGACTCTGGCACACATATGTGCCACGAAGACTCACTTGGGATATTTCTCCAAAAGATCTCCCTCTCATTACTTCCCCCTTGTTGGTTACATTCTGACTTTCTGTTCCTCCAAGTCCCTCAAATGTCTTTGCATTTGCTCTTTCCTCATTCTCTCCTCATGTATTGCCATGGCCAACCACCTTACTCCATAAGATCTCAGCTTAAATGCCATCTTATTGAAGGAAAATTCAATGATAGTCTATTATCAGGGAGGAAATATACTTTTTCTCATCCTCCATAAGCTTAGTTGGGATGAATTCCTATAACAAAAGGCAAGTCAACAGAAGGAAAAAGGAAGCTGATTCGCCGTGCTGTTCACATCATACAGGAGAAATCTCAATGAAAGATAACTCATAGCAGTGGATTAGAACTCTGGCTTACAGGATATCTTCCACCAAGAACAATGCATGTGCAGAGAAATGGTAAGACAAAGGAAAGTGTTTTTAGCCTCCAAGGGACAGAAATGGTGGGAGGGTAAATATATTGTAAGAAACTTAATGGAGTAAGTTTTGTTTGCAGATCTCTCTGATGCCATCTCTGGGCTGATAAGAGTTTAGAGTCATCTCTAGTAAAGGAGAATCTATATTTTCTCTTTAGGCAGAAAAGCAGGAGGACAGGGCCAGCATTTCCTTCATTTTCTGCTTTCTAATTACTTTTGGCTCATAAATAATTTTTATGTTAAAGAGGCATCTTTTGTGGGACAGATCCTGGTTTCCCTCACTATCTATGGTCACAATTCCTCTCAACTCTGTGCCCTGGCTGTGTTCTGCACTTTTCTTGATCTGAAAGGGTCTTGTGTGTTTGCTTGTCTACTGGTTATTGATGTGCACGGGGATATAGAATTCCTGACAGCAGGATTCTTGTCCACTTTCATCCCTGCTGCATTTATAGCATGAAGAGCAACGTTCCTGGGACTCAGTAGTGTGCCGTACACATGCATTGAATGAATAACTTGGAAAGTACTCCTGTGTACTATTTTTATGGTACTAATTTATGTATTCGTCCCCATTTTCTCCCATTATAATGTAAGCTCCTGAGCAGCAGCAGTGACTTAGGCTCTGGCTTCACAGGAAGATATTTTTTACTAAATCTCCTCTCCTTACTGTGTAATGTGGGGATGGCAGGATATGGGTAGCAATGAAGCCACACATTTGAATAGCTTTGGTATGTTATAAGCTAAAAATACGTTTATCAAATAAATGGTTTCAGATTCTGGCACACATGTGTTTTAGTTGTGTTTTGCTTCATAACAAATGATACTTAGTGGCTGAAATCAGCAGAGGTCTTTTTTTTCCCCCTACATATCTGCAATTTGGGCAGGTCTCCGTGGGCACAGCTCGTCTCTGTTCCATGTGACAGCTGGCTTGCTGGGAGGATAGCTGGGGGCTCCATCATTGCGAGCCTGACGGCTCACATGTCTGGAGATTTTGTTGCCTATCCCTGAGACTTCAGCTGTGGCTGCTGGCAGGGGACGTGATGTGGGACCTATCTATATGACTACCTGGCTTCTCCAAAGCATGGTGCCTGCATCCCTAGGGGAGAATGCCACAAACACTGGGAAGAAGCCATATGATCTTTGAGTACCTCGTGTTGGGAGACTTTCAGCATCACTTCCTTCTTAGACACATTGTAGGTAAGCATGTGTCCAGAATCCAGGGAAGGAAGCACTAATCCTACCTACTCATGGGAGGGCCATCAAAGACAGTACACCTCCATGTGCAGCAAGACAGTTTGTGTCCATCTATCACATTCGAATGGATCTGAATCTGGGGCAAAATGGTGTTACATGAATGCCTTTATTCTTTCATTTGCTTCTCCATAGTACGCATATGAGCATGTGTGTGCATATGTGCGTGTGTTTCACTCATGGAAGCAGCAGGGAGCAGAGGAAATAATTTTTAAAAACATTGAATTCCCTTGGACCAATGAGTTTTTTAGAGTAAGTGGAGGAGTAAAATGTAATTAATTACAGAATCGAATCTCAAAATAGAATAGGGCCCCAATAAGTAATACATTTTCCCCAAGTCAGTTTTCTAGAAAAGTATACCAAAACATTGGTCATTGTAAGCAGTTCCCAGTGACTATTTTTGATATTCAAATCTGTAATTACAAGCCAAATACTGACGATTCCAGGAACTCTCTTGCCCTTTTGCTATTACGTCCACAGTGGAAGAGAATGCCAATGGGATTGCATCCTTTTGCTCCCACCTCAATAGGAGACATTGATCTATTTTAGTAAACTTTGTGTGTGTGTGTGTGTGTAGCTCATAATACTCACCCTTTGATGTCTATCTCTTTCCCATCTGTGTTGCAAATTGCCTTAGGCATTCTTTCAATGAATACTTCTGAGCTACTCTGTGTCAGGAACTGTATCAGGGTTTGGAGATACTGAGATATTAGCTATGGTATCTACCCTCAGGAGCTTCCCAGTGCAGTAGATAAGAGAGGCAACTGACTCCAAATCTTATAGTTCATTTTGAAAGGAAGATAACATTTTGTAAACTCCCAAGGAGTTTAACTAACTTAGTAGTGTCAGTTCCTTCACAAGGTCTGCATACCTGCTATGAAACCTCAGAAGCTCACTTAAACTTAAAATAGCCCAGTCAATGTGAAACTTTTAAGGCAGATTATTCCCTCTCAAAGTGGAATCATTACAATTCATATGTGGATATACAAATAGATATTTATAGTGCATATATAAATGCCAACGTAGAATAATCAAAACTCAACAAATATACATTGATATACATTTATGTATGTATAATAAAACACATGAAGAAATTGGTGGAATTGGTCAATGTCTATTCTCCTAACACTCTTCTTGTCAGGGAAGAATGTATTACATCTGCAGGTGAATGTTTCCATGAAAATTTAGGTGGGTGGATATTTGGCTGAAGTTTAGCAGCTCTTATGCTGTTATGCTTTGATAAACCACCACCAAACTTCTAAATGAGCAGCCGCCTTACTCACTAATTGAATATTTTAACTTTTTTTCCTGTAGAGCTAGTGTTTCATTATATTTTCCATTTTCTGCCTTGCTTTTCATGCATTTAAAGTGCTGGAGCAGCTGTTTATTTGGAAAGGTTCCATTATGGCCATAATAATCTCCAACTAATTGCACATCAAATATTTATTTCTTGCACATTAAATTAATGAAGCAGTTTCAACAAGAGAAAAATTGGATCAGGATGGCAAACAGTGCCTATAAATTCATGAAAGATTCCCAGTTCTCTTTTGGCAGAATTCCTTTAATACAGATTAACAGTTTTTAAATGGAATATTTTTCTACTGTCCAGTTGTGACTTTTAACATATCCAAGCTTTATTGTGTAAAGTGCTTTTCTCTATTTGCTCTGGATATATCGCATTATATTTTTCAGAAACAAAAGCTAAATCAAACTATCAATTTTTAAATAAATTATTTGCATCTTTTTTTGCCTTAGATTTTATATAAATTTTTCCTATTTCTACCTTTTTTTTTTCTCTTTGAGACAGAGTCTTGCTCTGTTGCCCAGGCACGAGTACAATAGCATGATCTCGGCTCACTGCAACCTCCACCTCCTGGGTTCAAGTGATTCTCGTGCCTCAGCCTCCTGAGTAGCTAGAACTACAGGCACATGGCACCACACCTGGCTAATTTTTGTATTTTTAGTAGAGTTGTGGTTTCGCCATGTTGGTCAGGCTGCCCTTGGACTCCTGGCCTCACGTGATCCTCCCGCCTTGGCCTCCCTAAGTGCTGGGATTACAGGCATCAGCCACCGTGCCTGGCCTAATTCTATGTTTTATACAGTAATTTTTTTTAGTGGGTGGACTTCAACTTATTTTCTATTTTATTTTAGTTTTTATTTTTTAACAGCTTTATTGAAGTATAATTGATATACACATAACTTCACATATTTAATCTGTATAATCTGATGCATTTGGACATTTGCAAATAACTGTGATACAATCACCGCAATCAAGGTAATAAACTGATACAGTTTGGCTATGTCCCCACTCAAATCTCATCTTGAATTGTTGCTCCCATAATTTCCACGTGTTGTGGGAGGGACCTGGTAAGAGATAATTGAATCATGGGGGAGGTTTCCCCATACTGTTCTCGTGGTAGTGAATAAGTCTCATGAGATCTGATGGTTTTATAAGGGGAAACCCCTTTCCCTTGGTTCTCATTCTCACTTGCCTGCCACCATGTAAGACATGCCTTTCACCTTCCACCATGATTGTGAGGCCTCTCCAGCCACGTGGAACTGAGTCCATTAAACCTCTTTTTCTTTATAAATTACCTAGTCTTGGGTATGTCTTTTTCAGCAGCATGAAAATGGACTAATACATAGACAAACTGAACATGTTCCAAAGTTTCCTTGTGTTGATTGATAGATTGATTAATTTTGTGGTAAGAGCACTTAACATGAGATCTCCCCTCTAAACGAATTCTGAAGTGTACAATACCACATTGTTAACTATAGGCATCATTGATGTGCAGATCTCTAGAACTTATTATCTAGCATAACTGAAACTTTATACCCATTGAACATGTTTCCCACTCCAGGTCCTAACAACCCCTGAGTAGCTTCCATGAGTGTGACTATTTTAGATGCCTCATCTAAGTGGAATCACAAATTATTATTTGTCCTTCTGTGACAGGCTTATTTCACTTCCAAAGCAGATATACAAATGGCCAACAGGTATATTAAAATATGCTCCACATCACGAATCCTTAGGCAAATGCAAATGAAACTATAATGAGATATCACCTCACACTTGTTAGGTTGGCTATTATAAAAAAATGATAGCAAGTGTTGGTGAGGATATGAAAAAACTGAAACCCTTGTGCACTGTTGGTGGGAATGTAAGATGGTGCAGCCATTATGGAAAACCATATGGAGGCTCCTCAAAAAACCAAAATTAGAACTACCATATGATCTAGGAATCCCACTTCTGAGTATATATCTAAAATAATTGAAACCAGGATCTTGAAGAGCTATCTGCAGTCCCATCTTCATAGCAGCATTATTCATAATAACCACAATGTAAAAACAGCCCAAGTGTCCAACAACAGATAAAGGAATTTAAAAAATGTGATCTATATACCCAATGGAATATTATTCAGTTATGAAAATCCTGCCACTTGTGACAATACAGATGAACCTGGAGGACATTTTGCTAAGTCAATGAGTGAGCTTTTAAGGCTTTGCTAATTAAAAGTAGCAGTTGGCTAAGGATTTATTCTGAACATCTATTCTGAAAACTAATTTGTACTTTCAGCTTACACTTTTTCTGTTGATACGGTCTCTGAAAAATCTCTGATACTATTTTCTTTTAGTCCTATTGCTGGTGTGTATAAAATAACTAATTGTTTTAGGAAGCAGTTTCAGAAAATAATTTCTCTAGGCAGTTGGTCTGTCAATGTTAAGGGCAATGTCTATAGATTTCTTTCATTGGAATAAATTATGTTACAATTTTACAACAGGGAAAACTTGCACAGTTGTCACCAATGATTATTGAATACTTACAATTCTTGGTAAAGAATACAGTTCCCACACAAGGCTAATGGTTGACCATTGAGTTGGTATGAGCCAATAATTATCCTTTTTTGTATCACCCTTTTGAGTAGGGTTTTGGCTTCAGTTACTTATGAATGCAACATAACTTACATTTGTTTGCAGAAAAGTTCTTTTGAGGTAGTTGTGATCTCCCTATGTTGTTTCCTTAAAACAGCAAGTTACACCAGTAACTTGTCCTCTAGGTGGGGCAGGATGGGTTTGTCTTTCTTCATTTCCACTCATTACCCTTTCTTGCACATGGTCTTTAATAGAGGAAAATAAGATGCATCACATATATGCTCTGAAAAGCAATCAACACAGCAATATTTGTTTTCTATATATTTTACTCAAAATAATCTGATGTGTCTAAATTTCTTTTAAATACTCACAGATTCTGATTCTACTCCTTTCTCTTCAACGCATCCCTAGGACCAAGGGCAGGAAAGGCACAAGGGGCCATGCTAACCTGCAGAAGGGCTTTGTTTGGCCAGCCTGAACCTCATGTTTACTGTCTCCTCCACCTTCTCTTCTTCCTCCTCCTGTTTGGTTTTCTTTTCCTCCTCCTCATTCTCTTCCTCTTCCTTCTCCTCCTTCTCTTTCCCCTTCTCCTTTCCTTCTCTTTCCCCTTCTCCTTTTCCTTCTTTTTTCCCTTCTCCTTTTCCTTCTCTTTTCCCTTCTCCCTCTCCTCCTCACTCTTCCTCTTTCCTCCCTCCCCCCTTCCCTCCCTCCCACTCTTTCTCTCCTCCTCCCTCCCCTCCTCCTTTTCCCTCCCTCCCCCTACTCTTCCCTCCCTCCCTTTCCTTTCTCCTCCTTCTTCTCCTCCTTTTCCTCCTCCTTCTCCCCTGCCCCCACCCTCCTTCTCCTCCTTCTTGCAGTGGGCAAGCACTCTCCAATTGCAGACATCCCTAGTTCCCTGCTGTTCACACTCAGCCTGAATCATGCCTATGTGATAGCTGCGTGTCTCCTGCAGGCATTTGAATTTTCATCTCTGACTTAAATGATCATATGTGGCTCTCGTAAGATACAACTAAGAGGAGAAAGCGAAAATAATGTTGGTGATTATGACAGCAACTGAGACATGGCACTGGGTACAACACTTACATGTATTTACTGAAGATATCATAGTGCAATACCACTGTTTTGTTATGTACTTACTATTTTGTTATATGCCACTGTCTTTATTTTGCACTATATTTTGAAATTTGCATAAGTTATCTTTTTTTAAGTCTCACGATGGTGACACGAGTTATGTATTATAACCCAAACACATAGAGAAAAAGCAGAATTAAACAGAATTAGTTATGTATTATAAACCAAACACACAGAGAAAAAAACATCATGTATCCAAGTTGACATGGAAATTTTGTAAGGAGTAGATTCAGGATTGCAGCATGCTTGCAAATGGGAACAGCATGTTTTTCCTCTCCAAAGCACACTACTGAACATAATTTTGATGCTACCCAAAATGTATCAGTTGAAGAAAACAGTATAGGTATGTGGTCAAAGTTGAAAGATTATAAAGAAAATGGAGACAAATACAAATTTTCTTTCAAAATACCAACATACTTGTTGTAAGGTCTTTTGGTCAAATTTGAAAGGAATAAAATAAAGAATAGAAATATAGTGAAAATGAGTATGTATGCATGCATACATGTAAACATGCATTCATGCACACATGGATAGATAGTCATTTTGATTCAGGGAAAAATAAATATTTAGGGAATATGTCATTAATCTTATCATATACTCTCTACCTGGAGGAATCCATGCCTTTTTCCCAAATTTTTATCAGTATCTCAGGAGATACCAATAGTCAATCTCCACGCTTCCCAGTGGTGACAACCAAAAATGTCTTCAAACATTACCAAATGTCTACTAGGGACACAATTGCCCCAGGTGTGCACTACTGCCCTAGCTCAATTCCATTTCATTGCAATGTCCCCTCGAAACTCTTCCATATTTCCTACCAGTGTATTAAGAGCTATGCAACCAATCTTTATCTAATTGTCAAAATGAAAAACTCAGCAATTACTGTTGATTATTCCCTATGAGTAGTGACAGATTTAAACTTCTTTCTGCTCCGCTTACACCATTTCCAAGTCTTTGTAGAAGAAATCAGATATGATTGTTTAAATTCATGGTTCTTAACTTTGTATGCACCTTAGAATCATCCAAGGATTTGTTTTAAACTCCAAACACCTGGTGGCACCCCAGAAAATCAATTCATAATCTCAGAGGTGGGGGACCACACAGGCATGACTGTCTTTGAAGTTCTTCAGATGATTCTAAAGCATAGAAACGTTTGTAAACTGCTGGTCTGGATTTTGACCAAATCTGAGGATGAGCCATGATATTGGAAACAGGATGCCTGTGTTGCATCCCTTACAAAATTTCCACATCATCTTGGGTATATGACTTCATCCAACTCTGTTTTTCTCTGTGAGTTCGGGCTATAAGGCTTAACTCATGAGGCTTAAATAGATGATGTGAATTTCAAAATATAGTGAATGGCATCTATAACAAAACAGTGGTTACTAAAATAACTGTAATTTTTACTATTATTCCTTTTCAATAATTATGTTGAGCTCCTTCTTTCCATTACAATTAAGTTTTCAATAATTGTCTAGAAAACTGACTAAATAAATAATTGAATCAGGGGATTATATGCAGGGTCATTATTTTAATCTATATGTTGGTAAACTAGAATATATATTCAAGTAATTTTTTTCAGAAAAGCTATTTGTGTGGTATATATTGTAAACCACAGCATACCTGAGCGTCTCTTTCTATTGACGTTATGCTTGAGGAAAATCTTTTTTGGGGTTGAATTCTTGAACCCTGAATCCTAACCTGTCAACACTCTGTAGACGTTACTTGATCTTTCATTGTTTGGTATTACAGAGAAGTTGGAGCCAGCCCAGGAACACTTCCATCCCATGCCACATACTTTGTTTGCCAGGGTGATTATAGATGATATTTCACTTTTATTTAAACTGTGATGATACCACACATTTTGGTTTGGTTCTATTTTTATTAAATTTTGCTCAAAGCAAAGTGAACCCAATTAATCTGCAACTCTGCAACTGTGTTTTTTCTTTTCTGTAGAAAAGTTTTCTTTTGTTACAACCTTGAATATTATTTCTGCTCCATTTGCTTTTAAATCATCTTCAAGAACACTAATTATAAGTTGATTCCTTTCTTTGTCCTTTGTATTTTTAATTTCTTTTTAAATTTATTCTATTTGTCCTATTTTTCTGCATTCTGGGAATATGCCCCATGTTTTACATGCCAGAAAATTTTTTAGTGTCAGTTACATTCTTTACAAATTACAATGCAAATTTATATTTGGTCATTGAACTTTGAATTTTTTTTAAAGTCATGTCCATGTTCATTTTATCCTGTTCTCTTCTCGTACTGCATGGTTGCCTTTGTATTTGCAATGCTGGGAGAATAAAATAAATCTGAATATTCTGAAATCCTAATGTTTAAAATATTTAAAATCCAATTTTTAAAATAACCCCAAATGCTTAGAAGCCTTATTATGTACAGGAAGATCTAGAACATTTTCTAAAATGACTCTTTAGGAAAAACAGCTCTTACCTTTTAAAAGTTTCTCTTTTTCAAAGTTAAGGTACAGACACAGCTAGAGATTTCTGTATCTTACATGTACTTCTCTGAAAAGCAGTCGCTTGCTGTGAACCATTTACACTTCTATAGATAACCCATACCAAATTAGAAAAAAAAAATTGAAGGCCTATATTTGTCCCTGCCTTGAAATAGGTTTGTATCTCATACCAGATTAACCCATGCTGTGAGGAACAGAGACAGTGAAGCACTGAGTTAGAGACTGAATCTCACCTAACAAAGTCTGAGAAAGGCAACATTTTTCTTCAAGTGCAAGTCTCCACTCCCATTTGTGAAGATTTTGTCTCTTTTCCTTCCTGTGATCTGTGTCTATGGCATTCTTTCCTGTTATAAAATAAACTATTTTCCAACAAAAGTTAGGACCTCGTGACAGGGGCCACATGACTTTTAGGCAGGAAGCAGCTATAAGGAAGTGGGTTGTTGGACAAGCTGGTTAATGCTTAGCTTTGCTTCTGGTCAAAGCTTAGGCTTTTACTTAAAAACTATCCAATTCAGTTGCATTAATTTCGTGGTGATGGCTTCACTGGCACTGTGTTAAGTGCTCACACTGCATGAATTCTTTCCATCTCTATGACAGCCACGTGAGGTAGGTGCTCATAATGTCTCTTTCTACAGATGAAGGAATAGAAGTACAGGGAATTTAAGTAATTTTTCAGATATACAGATGGGATGGTCAAAGCCAAGTCTGTTCATCAACTGTTCATAGTTGATTTTATAGCAGGAAAGAATGAAAAAGACTCAATGGAAAAGACTCTCTAAACTTATCCACATGAAGGGTTACATTTGGCATATTGATCAAACAGCAATTATTGATTGAATGCTTGCCATATGTAAGGAAAATACAGGTTCTGGGAGGTATTGAGCAACCTCTGCAAGCAGCTTACAGGTTTTGAGTTAGAAAATGATTAAGAATAAGGCTTGCCTGAGGAAAGATGGAGCCTCCTGGTTGAAGAACATGGCTTTGCACGTCACTCCAGGTAATGGTAATGTGATTATCTAAGTGAGTATAAAGAGCTCAAAACTTATATAGTGAAAGGAATGAATCACAGAGGACACAGACTAGAGGCAAGAACCCTGAGTCCCAGGAATAAGACTATTCCAGGGAAAAAGGTAATTTCCATTTTGTGGTTGCCTTCTTACACCTGTCATTGGGTTGGATACTTTACAAGCATTGTTTCGTTTCATTGTCTGAACATGTTTATGCAGATGTAGGGATGGAGGAAGCATATAGAGTCCAGTCCAGACTTGGCTTTGACCATCCCACCTGTATATCTGAAAAATTACTTAACTTCTCCACTTCTTCATCTATAGATGAAGACATTATGAGCACCTACATCACGTGGCTGTCATAGAGATGGAAAGAATTCATGCAGTGTGAGCACTTAACACAGTGCCTGTGAAGCCATCACCATGAAATTAATGCAACCAAATGGGTAGTTTTTAAGTAAAAGCCTAAGCTTTGACCAGAAGCAAAGCTAAGCATTAACCAGCTTGTCCAACAACCCACTTCCTTATAGCTGCTTCCTGCCAAAAAGTCACATGGCTCCTGTCACAAGGTCCTAACTTTCCTTAATTATTTCTATAGATAACATCTTAACATTAAGAAACTTCAAGTTCTCCATTGGAGATATTTTCCAGATTCTATATTCCAATGGGTCCAGTGATGCCAGCCTGTCTTAAGATCCCCTCCAAGGAATTGATTCAATGAAAAAATGCAGTTTCTACATCTTTATGATTTCATCCCTAATCACACCCTATAAGCAACCCCCTGCTCCTCAGATCCCTCCCCACCAAAATTCCCTTAAAAACTCCAGTCCAAAACTCCTCAGAAAGGTGGGTTTGAGGTTCCCTCCCATCTCCTCATTTAGTTCCCTTAGGATGATTAAACTCTCTCTCTACTGCAACTCCTGCTGTTTTGGTGCATTGGTACACTTGGTGCCAGTTACCATGCAACAGGCAATCAAACCTTGTTGTTGAATGTTTGCTGAATAAAGCTCTTCCTCCTGCATAAATTAGGAAATTTCATCCTGATGGAGTCAAAGCTTGAAAATCAAACACATAGAAGAACCACAAAAAGTTCTGGATACTGACTTAGGGGATGGAAACAGGAAAAAAAAAAGTTTATAAGAAAAGAAATAGCTAGACTTAGGGAACAGTCATCTGTAGTCACTCACAGAGTCATCTGGCTAATATTTCTTTCAATAAGTACAGTTTCTCCTCCACTGTCTCTTTCTTTTATGCTACACTGGAAAACTTCTGGAAGAGCCTGACTTTCACTTTAATCACTGAAGAGGAAATAGGACAGTGAATTACATGTTGACTAAACAAAGTCCACATTACACAGCCTTTAACAGAGCTCACAAGGTGGTTTAAATCTGGAAACCATAAGGTTTAGTGAGAATGATAAGGCTGACCACCTGTTTCCAACCTCTAACAAGAAACACAGTTTAATTTTGCTTCCTTTAAGAAAATTAGCATGCTTATACTGGTCACACTTGAGGCACCATATGGGGCCACAGGTGCTAATGAAACCATCATGACTTCTCCTGGTCATTAGATGCATAAGAATAAAATCACCTTGTGACAAAGGGCTAGAAAATCAGACAATGAAAAGTGACACATTCTTTTCAAGCTCCTCTGCCACAGGTGTTTCAAATGCTCAAAGTAACATCTGATTCCTCTCACATTTTTTAAGATTTTGAACCAAAATAAGCAACTAATGCACTAGCCTTTAAAAGATCTTATATAATCAGAACTGTTTGTTCTCCTTGTATCTCCCATGAAGGCATGGACATTATCAAGCCTTCCCTGACACACATGAACAAGGTAAGTCAGTGCCCCCCTCCGAGGCTCAAGATAATCTAGAATCAGTACTGTGTTGCAAAGCATATAGCTATGGCACTGACTCTACATTTTATGCACAGAGGAGCTTGGAGACATAACATTGTTTTAAACCAGATGTACTTTCTTTTCATGGTACTTCAAAGTCTCCCACTGACACTAGCACCAAAGTCTGAATGTCATGAATTGCCCATATAGGTAGACAATTATCGGTCTAGTGCGGGAAAACACTGAAGACTTTCATGCACAGAGACCTAGCTCATCCAAGCAGGGAGCCACCCTTGCTTCTCATTTCTATACAGATTCATGCCTTCTGCTTTTTCTTGCCCATTCTAGAGGTACAATTCCCTTGCAGGAAGATTTTCCACTGAAGAAAAGCTTTTGGGATGAAGGGGGCGAGAGGCTGATCACTGTCTATCTATATGGGCAATTCATGAAGTTGAGACTTTGGTGCTAGTGGCAGTGGGAGACTTTGAAGTATCATGAAAAGAAAGTACATCCTATGGTTTAAAACCATGTTATGTCTCTGATCTCCTCTGTGCATAAAACACAGAGTCAGTGCCATAGCTATATGCTTTGCAACACAGTACTGATTCCAGATTATCTTGAGCTTGGGGTGGGATTGACCTACCTTGTTCATGTGTGTCAGGGAAGGCTTGATAATGTCCATGCCTTCATGGGAGATACAAGGAGAAAAATAAGTTCTGGTTACATAAAGACCTTCTAAAGGCTAGATATTCTGCTTAGCTGTTTATGTGTATTCTCAGGTGAATCTCCACATCTTCCCTGTGAGCTAGATACCATACATTCATTTTAAAAAGGAGAGAATTGTCAATGTTGACCAAGAATAAAACCAAGTCTGTCCAATGTGGAAAATTACACACCGGTCTTCCAAATGTCACTGGCCTCAGTAAGCGGGAAAGGAAAGGGATGAGAGTGTCTGAGGTATGGTCTAGCTCCCATTTTCTTTGCTCTTTTAGGATCATAACATGCTGTGCTACAGGTGTGCATTGCTGTATAGAGTGGTGTATACCACGGGGCTAGTAGGAGTAAGAATAAACTTTTAATCTCATGTTAGTACCATAAGCTGCTAGAATAGGCACCCTTTGTTTCTTCTAGAAATGGGCATTGCTATGAATTTCAAATCAAAATAGAAACATTTTTAGGCAGTGCCATTCTTTATATAACTGTGAATAAGTAAAACACTGGTTAATATGTTTTCTGTTTTATGATGAATTCTTTTAACTATTAGGTTGGTGCAAAGGTAATTATGGGTTTTGCCATTACTTTCAATGGCAAAAACTGCAATTACTGTTGCACCACCTAATATATATGGTGCTTCAAAGAAAGTGGCATGTGACAATAACATTTATTTGAAGGACTAAGGGAGATTAATAATTGTACATGTCATTCTATAAGAGTACCCTTGAATAAGCCAAGATTCAGTAGCATTTCCTCAACTCCAAGTTTAAAGGAATCCAGACTGAAAGGTAGTATCAGAGGACTGTCAGTGAATGGACATCCCAAATGTTGGGCATGAGCTAATGGCTTTTAATGCTAACTCCCATCTCTATGCATTTGGAATATAAGAATCTCACTGGCAACCTCGCACAACTTTGCTGGTGCCAAAGCATTCGGGCATTCTCCACTCTAAAGTTATTTTGACTAAGTGACTCCATCCAAGTCATAAAAAGAGCATGGGTGAATTTGCATCTCTGGAAGGCAAGGTTCATATCCTATGATATTATTTTGCTCGTTTTCCCTCTTGAGTATCATGAATTATAAATTTGTGTATTATTCAGCCAGGCTAACAGCTAGAAGAAGCTCTCAAAATGCAGGGTACACATGAATTTTGCTAAGAAAGACCCTTGTAATATATGTATTTAAAATGCATATCATCCTTGTCTCTTGTGACTCTACACATTCAATGAACATATTTGTATGTCTGAAAAGAGGGTATGCTGGCAAAATAATAAAAAGCAGTCAGTGTTTTTGAGCTTCACAATCGGAGATTCAAACCTACTTCATCCCTTTCCACTCTTCCTCAATAGCCTCTCTATGACCCAGTTGTTTTATTTATTAACTGAATGTGTGAGGTGGCATTTTCTGTGAAAAATTAGAATCAGATATCTCTAAGCATTTTAACCTCAACAATAGAGTACTTAGTTATAAGGCAGCAATATTCAGTTCAAGAGCAAGTGTACAGGGAAAAATAAAAGAATAAGATGCATCTGGGTGAGGGGCATGGTGCAAAAGATGAAGTGGCCTGAACTGCCGCGCCTTATCACCACACAGATGCTCTGCAGACAGACACTCCATGCACTACCACTGGGAAACAGATAACCGTGCCTGCCACTGGAAGGGGAGGTCACAGAAAGAAATTGCTCCCAGACATTACAGAATAGATTATAAAACAAAAATATCTATATCAGCGAAGGCCTTTTAAATCCAATGCAAAAAGAAGGGCTTTCTTTGTCCTTCCCTTTGTCATGCCTGCAATATCAAGGATAGCTGCTAGGTATATACTGCTTGTCTGAAAACAGCAGTAAGAGCTGGAGAAAAGGCCCCATAGATTTCCTTCCTAGTAAAGGAAGGCTATTATTATAAGAAATCACACTCTAATTATGTTTATGTAGACAACTTCTCTTTAAGGGAAAGAGAGTATTGAATATTTAATGCCATTTACATTTTTCCTGCAACTTCTTAAGTTGATCAAAAGCCATTGTAGAAAAAGGTAAAAATATATTACTACACAGACAAGTACCATAAAACATTAGAGGGTGAACTTCCAAAAGGGCTGGAAGTAGACATATTCAACAGGAAACAGAGACTACTGTTTGCATGGTAAGAAAATAATTGGACAAGGAAATCAGAAAGCTGGAATCCAGACTCAACCCGCTTGTAAACAAGGTTTATGTCCTTGGGTAACAGGCTTAACCTTCCTGGGATTGAATTTGGTTGTGTCATGAAAGGTCAGGTGACTTAGGCTACCCAGAGACAGATATCAATCAATCAAGGAGGAACGTGGAAAAACCAAGATCCCCTGTTTAAAGTCTTCCAGTTACCCAGCTGCAACAGATCACCATGAGTGTGTTCATGCACAAGATCTGAGGACTTCAGTGGTAGGTTCTTTGAAGAATAATGTTAGGCCAGGCACAGTGGCTCACGCCTGTAATCCCAGAACTTTGGGAGGCTGAGGTGGGTGGATCATCTGAAGTCAGGTGTTCGAGACGAGCCTGGGCAATATGGTGAAACTCCATCTCTACTAAAAATACAAAAATTAGCCAGGCGTGGTGGCACGTTCCTGTAGTTCCAGCTACTCAGGAGGCTGAGGCAGGAGAATCTCCTGAACCCAGGAGGCGGAGGTTGCAGTGAGCCGAGATAGCACCACTGCACTCCAGCCTGGGCAACAGAGCGAGACCCCATCTCACAAAAAAAAAAAAAAAAAAAAGAATACTGTTAAATAGCACTTGCTTAATTACTGAGATGCATAGAAAATGTCAAGTATCAAGGAATATTTGAGGATTTTTCTGCTCAAAATTACTCAGAAGGACTAGTGGGCCTAGTGACTTGGGTTAACCTATCATCCAGGGGTTTGCAAGCTAGGGCCCATGAAATACATCTTCTTTGCCACCTGTTTTGGCAGACAAAGTTTTATTGGAACAAAGCCACACACATCCCTCTATTCACATAATGTCTATAGCTGCTTTCCTGCTACAATGTAGTGAAGGCAGAGTTGAATAGTGGTGATAGAGAACATCTGACCTCAATGCTGAAAATATTTACTATCTTGTCCTTTGTGGAAAAAAAGATTGCCATCTCCTGCTTTTGACCTACAGGAGGTTATAAGGCCGCCTTATGAGAGATGAAAATGGAAAAGTGTGATACTGGTCGTAGGTGACATCTGGTTTCTTATGATAGTTTTTGTTGTACTTAATGCATTGCCTAAACACTTAAGGTAAATGCCAAAGGAACAGTCCCTTATTTTAGAAATGGCTGGAGAGAAGTGGTGTTACTCATTCATCTTCCCAGTCAATTTGCACTTTTCGGACCTGCACCACCTGGGGACTCGTTAGAAATGCATACTCTCAGGCCCTGCTACAGCCCTACTGAACCAGAATCTGCATTTAACTGGCTTCCTGGGGGATTTCTACCCACATTTCGTTTAACTAGCACAGTCCTAGACATTAGAGGAAGTCAGTTCTTACAGACACAACAGAATCTGGGTGCTTTTGCTTTTAACTGGATTCCTGGGGGATTTATATCCACATTTAGTTTAAGTAGTACAGCCCTAGATGTTAGAGGAAGTCAGTTTTTACAGACACAACAGAATCTGGGTGCTTTTGCCAAATTTTCACAGTTATGGACTACAGAGTTGACATACAAATCTGCTGTTAAAGCATTTTAGGCAGAGGGAACTATAAATTCAGAATATTTTATGTTTATAATTTCATGACACTTACGTTTTCAATAAAGTATAAGTTTTAGTTATTTAAAATTTAGCATGTTTATGGTATTTGAAAACCACATCCCACAACCATCCTCCCTCTAGAATTGGGTTTACCTGAAATAATAATTGCAATCTTTATCATTTGGTCTTAGTGGATGGCTCATGAAATTTACCAATGTTTAACAGTATCTGAAATCCCCATTATTTTCTGCCCAATTGTTTCCCCTTTGTTCCTCTATTCTTGCTGAAGAACTGTCCTTGTTAATGTGTTCATTAAGTATATATGGGTGGTAAATTCCTAGTCTTTGTATACCTCAAAGTGGTTTCCATAGCTTCGTCTTAATCTGAGGCTACCTGGGTATTGGATTTTCAATTGATGATTATTTTTCAATACTTAGGCTACTTCTCCAAGACCCTTTCACTTTTCCTGATGTTTATATGAATGTACTAACAGACCAACAGTTTTTCTATTGCAATCTGCTTTTTATTAATATCTTGGGAAGGTACTTAACTTTATCTTCATTCTCAATATTCTTTAGTTTTACATTAATCTGTGGATTTACTGATATCATCTTATTTGGTACTCAAGTGATGTATTTCAACATGAGAACTCATATGTTTCTTTAATTTAGGAATATTTCCATCCATTATCTACCCAATCATCGTTGCCATGGTTTGCTCTCATCTCCTTTTACTAACCCATGTCCATAAACATATCTCCTAACAGCTCTTTATGTATTCATATTTTTTATTTCTTTGTGCATCCTCTGTACTGTGTTTCAGTGTTCTCTTTGATTGTAGAGTCTACACTTTACAGTATTATATTTTATTTCCATTACTGTATTAGTCTGTTCTCATGCTGCTAATAAAGACATAGCCGAGATGGGTAATTTATAAAAGAAAGAGGTTTAATGGACTCATAGTTTTCCACATAGCTGGGAAGGCCTCACAATCATGGCAGAAGATGAAGAGCAAAGGGACGTCTTACATGGTGGCAAGCAAGAGAGTATGTGCAGGGGAACTGCCATTTATAAAGCCATCAGATTTCATGAGACTTATTCACTACCATGAGAACAGCATGGGAAAAACCTGTCCTCCATGATTCAATTACCTCCCACGAGGTTCTCCCACAACAAGTTGGGATTATTACAATTCAAGGTGAGATATGAGTGGGGATACACAGCCAAACCATATTATTTACTATATCTCTTTTGTTTCTGTAGTTGTGATTTTGCAATTTCTATACCCACTTGCTTTTATTTGGTGCCTGCCTATCTCTGTTTCATGATTTTCTTTGCTCTTTTCATGATTGCTGTTTCTTCTTGCATGTATCTTCCTTTGCTTCTCCTTTGTGGTCTCCAGAGGCATTAGAGGTCCTGTTCCCTGGAGGAATTATAGGTCCTGTGCTGAAGGCAACTGCTCCTCTAGAGAATGCTTGCCCCATTCTAAGGAATTTCGCTTAATGTCTATTTTAAAATCTAAACTTGTGGTTAATTTGGAAGACTGCATTTTCCACTTCTTGATTCTTTTTGCTTGTGTTTTGGGATTTGGATCTTCAAGTGAGTAAGATGTGTCTCTCTCACTCTGGCTCTGTCTCTGTCTCTCTTTCTTCTTTGCACACACATCTGTCTTCATGTGTCTATTTCCTTGTCCCCTTGCCCTTCTTTATGGTCTTATCCTCAGTGGTTGGAGCTCCCACCCAGAGACGTGAGTGGTGTGGTCATGAGTTCATTCACTGAATCTGCAGCATGCTCAGCTTGGTTCTTGGTGGTGACATTGTGTCAGCTCCCTTTCTCCTCCCTAGGATCTTAATTTCATAGAAATGCCAGCTCTGGGTAATGCTCAGTAGCTATCTTCAAACTCTCTTATTTCTGGAAAGAAAGGGCTCTGTCTCCCAGACTCCTGGGGCACCTTTCATAATTTCCCAGGAATTACACTCCGGGTGTCTCCTGGCTTTTGGGCCTAGAGTCCAGCAGTTCCTGGCCACTACTGTGTTGAGTCCCCGTCTGGTTTCTATTCCTAAGAAGACAATTTCCTCATTTGGAAATTTGACTATCACTGTTCCATTTTTACATATTATGTTTCATCTCTCGGTCCTATATGTTAGAAACAAAGAAGAGACCTCAAGTATGAGCTTATAGTTTTGTCTACAATAAGGCACAACAAGAGGCATGACCCCCTTTATTAAACAGGCCAGGGGAGTGTACGTGAGTGAGTCAATTTAAGGTGGAGCCCAGTGTAAATGTATGCTGTATATGGGCATGTTGGTATACATAATAATAATATGTAAATGTAGTTGAAATATTTTGGATACTGGATATTTTATTAAATACATTACCAGAATCAGATTTCTAACCTGAACCATTTCTTGACTATTTATTTATTTATTTTGAGTCAGAGTCTCGCTCTGTCACTTAGGCTGGAGTGCATTGGTGCTATCTTGGCTCACCGCAACCTCTGCCTCCCAGGTTCAAGTGATTCTCGATCCTCAGCCTCCCAAGTAGCTGGGATTACAGGCATGTGCCACCACACCAGGCTAATTTTTGTATTTTTAATAGAGATGGGTTTTTGCCATGTTGGCCAGGCTGGTCTCAAACTCCTGACCTCAAGTGATCCACCTGCCTTGGCCTCCCAAGGTGCTAGGATAATAGGCATGAGCCACCATACCTGGTCTTTTCTTGATAGAGTTCTGATATCTTCAAATTGAGATGAATACGCAATAAGGATAACATTTCCTAATGTTCCTAATGTGCTACCACCTTAGAAGCTTAGGGACAGGACAAGCTCGAAATAAATAAATGAATTAGATGGAAAATAGATGGATATGTAGCTAAAAATACAACATGTTTATTGTTAGTGAGTGACTCAAGCCTGCTAGAAAAATGGAAACCTTTTCAAGGACAAAGCTAAACCTTTCCATTAATTACATTCCAAATACAGGAACTATATGAAAAAATAAAGCCACTGAAAATTGCTAAAAGTATTAAACAGCTACTTTTATATCACAGACAAGACTCATCTTTTATATGTGAGACAATATCACCTATTTAAATCTGAAGCTATTTTTGCATTTGCCTCGAATGTGCAGGTACTATATTTAAGGCAGACGGATGATGAAGGAAATAACGCCTACTCCAGTGGATTAATTTAGTGGATTCACTTGAAAAATAGCCTTACCTTCCTCTAAATTAAGAAATATTTACTCTTATTCTGCAGATGTCGAATGGAAAAGAAATGATAGGGCCCTTGGTTTCAAGGGAGACGTCTCTTTATAGTGTTATAAATTGTGCTTTGCAAATTAAACTTGTACAAGCAAAAGTTTCCCTTCATTCTGGGAAAATAGGCCTTGTTAATACAATGCTTTTCCTCCTCAACTTTAGAGTTTCTGCATAAACTTAAAAGAAGTTAAAAATAGACAAATATGATTTATTTAGCAAAAAAAAAAAAGAAAAGAAAAGAGGGTAAATCATTCAACTTATTAAGAGAAATCTAACTATTCAAGTTGCTGAAAAGACCACAAATCCTTGTTTTCGCAGAGATAGAATTATTATTTTTCAGTCTGTTTGTTTTACATAGTGGCCTCAAATACAATTTTTAGATAAACATAAGTTATGAGCAGACTTTTTTTTTCTGCTTTAAGTATTATATTCCACCAGATGGATAAAACTTAACAGTTTTATTAAACTGCAAAGTTGAAAACTGCATTTTTTTTTTAATTATACTTTAAGTTCTAGGGTACATGTGGATAACGTGCAGGTTTGTTACATATGTATACCTGTGCCATGTTGGCGTGCTGCACCCATCAACTCGTCAGCACCCATCAACCCGTCATTTACATCAGGTATAACTCCCAGTGCAATCCCTCCCCCCTCCCCCCTCCCCGTGATAGGCCACCGGTGTGTGATGTTCCCCTTCCCGAGTCCAAGTGATCTCATTGTTCAGTTCCCACCTATGAGTGAGAACAAAAACTGCATTTTTAAAAAGTCAGTATCCACACAAATAATTCAAAACACCAATGTATTTTTAAACTCAGATCTATGTATCTGGGGATGAAAATCTTAATCCAGCCTTCCAGTCTTTCACCTTAGGGTAGGGGGAGCAAACGTTAGCACTGTGGTTGGGGAGAGAGGAAACTTTACTGATTGATTGATTGATTAATTGATCGAGACAGGGTCTTGCTCTGTCACCCAGGCTGGAGTGCAGTGGCACAATCACAGCCCACTGTAGCCTCTATCTCCGGGTCTCAAGCAATCCTCTCACATCAGCCTCTCAAATAGCTGGGACCACAGGCATGTGCCACCAAGCCTGGCTAAATTTTAATTTTTTTTTTTTTTTTTGGTAGCAATTGGGTCACCTTATGTTGCCCAGGGTGGCGTCAAACTCCCCGGCTCTAGCGATCCTCCCACTTCGGCCTCCCAAAATGTTGGGATTACAGGCGTGAGCCACCACATCCAGCTGGTTTTAAAACAGAATGTTTCAGTAAAAACAATTACTTCTATGGCAAGAGGTTTTAAAACTTGGTCATGGAAGAATGATTGTTTCTACTGAAAATGATAAGGTAATGTGACACTTCACTGCTGCCATCATGTAGCTTATATCAATAAGGGCATGTCAGCAACTCACTCTCCCAGGCAGAATAAAATGCATAATAGAAGCTAAGAAAAAGGTTGTGATACCTCGAAATAAGAAAGAATCCTTCCAGAAAGAGTGGGACATGAGGACGGGGTGCATGGCAGAGGGTGGTATGAGGGAGATGGCCTTGAAACCAAACCTTGGAAGAGGAAGACATATTAAGTTGTAAAGAAAACAGCCTGAAATTACACTAAAAATTAAATCAATGTTTATGCTACATGCTTTTATTTCAATTTGAAAAATAAAAATAAACAATCTTTTTTCATGTTAACTGTTTCAGGCATCTTAATTTGTTACGGATTTGCCTGATAGAAGCATTACGATGGAAAAAAAAAAAGAAAAGAAAAGAGGAAAAGGAGGGAGATGTAATTCTGGGAAAAAAGAAATGTACACTGGAGGTAGGGAGCTCAGGGATGGCAGCTCAGATCCGGAACAATTACAGTGCAATACTTGGGCATCAGCACTCTAAATCCCAAGGAGCTAGCCAGGAACAAAGTGAGGAAAGAGCAAATAAATTTAAACAATGCTAAATACCAAAGACAAGCTAGCTATTTCTTACTTTGCGTGAGGCTTGCCCATGTCCTTTCTTGTAAATTGTCTGGGCCATCTCTGGTCATTTGGTGGCATCAGCAGGACAGAGATATAGTGAGATGCAGAGAGCCATCAAAGTTGTCTGACTTGGTGGGAACATATGTGACTTGGCTTGGAGTGTCAAACCAAGAATGAATGCGTGCATCAGATGAAAGTTGCCCATTCTTGCAGACATGCATCGCTGCAAATGCAGTCTAGTGAAAAAACAGAATTCAGATGCAAAACATCATTTTCAAAACTTCTCTTTCAAAACCCAAATGCAAAGTGTATTTCCCCATATAGAATATACTAAATAATGCATGGCCAGCAGACCCATGCTCACAGTACATCATGGAAACATTCCCAATGCCTTTCTTCAACCAGTTATTTTCAACTCAATATTATTTATCAAAAACAGAAAACCTTTTTTCCTTTATTGCTTAAAATTCCTTGAGAGGCTTGGGCATTGTATAGATAGAAAAAAAATGCTTTCAGGATGAAAATAAATAATTAATGACTTTCAGATCTGAAGCATGGAAGCAAAAACAAAATCGGTTTTGCATTTTCACCCTCACTCAAATATATTTATAGTCCAAAGCTGCTTCTCTGAAAGTAGACGTGGTTTTAAAAGAAAGCTTACCATGTACTTTTTGCAAGGTACTTGAACACGTGATTTTTATTTCACGAGGAAATAGGGGATGGAAGTGAAATAATAGAATACAAGATAGACCCTCCTAATTAGAGAGTGCTAAGGCAACTAAATGAGGGGAAAATCACACTTGCTTAATTATTAAAGATTGGAAAAGAAATATCCATTTCCTGTAGAGGAATGTCATTGCACAGCAGCTACAAAGGCAGGTGAATAAATAGGTTGCAGAGAATCTTATTGACTGCTTGCTCCAGTTTACAAATTAAAGAGAAATTGAATGCATTTTAATGAATATAACAGTGCCCAGGCAGAGAGAGAGCATATTATTTGTGGCTTGAACACACTGCTAGAGATACGCAATTTCATAGGAGTAAAATCTATAATTTGGAATTGGTTTAACAGTTATCATGACTAGCACACTGCTGATTCTTAATGAATGTGTGTTAACGTCAAGTGTTAATTTAGAGTTTAAAAATCAGGGCTCCCTGTTGACTTCGATGAATGTTTATTGATACTGACATGTGATAGGCACAGTATAAGTCACACAAAGACAGAACCATTGTAATGCTTGCTAACTGTGTATACTTGGAGTTAAATATTCACCTGACTACCTGTCCCCAAGTAGCTGGGACTGGCAGGCAGACAGCAAAAGTATAATGTGTAGGAAGAAAGTATATTCCCTTCATTTTTTAAAAGTTTCTCTTTTTCAATACTTTCTATGCCAATCTGAAAACCCTCTTTGTTCTCCTAAAGTCCATGCAGGGTTTTAACTTTTCCCTCATAGATGCTTCCTCAGACTCTGGATCTCCTTCACCCATTACCTCATCTCTATTAATTTCTTCCTCCCAATTCTCGCCTCCCAAGAGTCCACCCACAAGTCCCAAGCACAACCTCACAGCACTCCAATAACCCCATTTTGTGCTCAGCCTAAGCCAGTGCTTCTCAACCTTCGCTGTGCATTAGAATAACCTGGGCAGCTTCCAAAAATTTCAACAGATTCTGCCAACAATGTTTTCTAAAGCTCCTCTGAGGTCTCCTGTGATTCTAGTGTGCAGCCAATGAACCCTGGGCTGAGGGGAGGCCATTGGCTTGTTCTTTGAGTCATTTTGGGGTATTTGTACATTAATCAGGACATTCTAAAAAAAAAAGTCTTAACATAGCAGTCCCTTAGAGAAACACTTTTGAGATTTATTAATAGGTATTGGGTGCATAAAAAAAAATTCGGAGTTCTACAGTCTGATAAATTTGTCAACGCATGCATATCACATCACCCTCTCAGAGACAGGAGTGAATACATCAGATACTCTAGGAACACATGGCTTTTAAAAAACAAACCAAACCCCAAATAACAAAAAAAAAAAAAAAAAACTCATTTCAGTTTTATTTAGTCGAGGACTTCCAAATTTATTTGACCACTAAATAGAATTTTTTTTTTCAGAGCATCAAAATTAGCATCCCATGAAAATGAGACTCAGTTTTCCCTTAGGAAAAGGCTATTTCAACACCATAGGATTTGTCTTTAGAGGTGGAACTTGGTCTCAGTGCAAACTCATGGGGAAGAAATCAAGGAGAGATTGTAGGGAATTTTCTCAGACTTTCTTCATTTCTTCGATAGAAGGTCAGTTGATTATTCAATCTGTAAGGTCAGATTAGAATGCAAACTTTTATTCAGCCAAGCTAAGCTATTCACCACTTCTGTAGTGGAGATTCATGTTACTTTATTTCCATGACAAAATTTAAATTTTGAACCCATCAGAGCTGGAAAAATTCTAAGACATTATCTAGAATGAAGAACTAATTTTTCCACTGTGGGTTCAGTCATCTAACTCAAAGAAACCTCAGCTCAGTCATCTATAAAATAGGGATGATGAAAAAAACATTGTCCTTCTCATGTATGTGTGACAATTAGATAAAGTGCACTTTCCAAGAACCCAGTGAAATGACTGATCCAGAGAACACACTCAACACATGAATGCAGCCAGTATTGCCATTTTCAAGAAGCCAGATTTTATGGGAACACCAGGCACAGCGTTTACAGGAAAGAACATGTCAGTAAGACACACACATAGATCTTTGGTCTTCCCACACAGGAACTGGAAGAAATGTGTGGCTTTGTCTTTAGCAGATCTCAAATTCTAAATGACAAATATAGAAGCAGGAAGGAAAGGAGCAAGATGAGACATCTGCAAAGAGGTTTGAGGAGATCCCCTGGTCAATTTGCTTGAAAAGACCTAAGTATATGGCACAAGTATACATATGTAACAAACCTGCACATTGTGCACATGTACCCTAGAACTTAAAGTATAATAAAAAATAAAAAATAAATAAATAAAATAAAAAAAGAAAATATGCTATATATACACCATGGAATACTACGCAGTCATAAAAAGAATAAAATATCCTTTGCAGCAACACGGATGCAGATGGAGCCATAATCCTAAGCAAGTTAGTGCAGGAAAGGAAAACTGAATGCCACGTGTTATATCTTATAAGTGGGAGCTGAACTTTGAGTCCTTGTGGACATAAAGATGACAACAATACACATCGGAAATTATTAGGAAGAGGGAGGGATCAAGATTTAAAAGTTCTCCATTGGGTACTATGCTCACTACCTGGGTGATGGGATCAATCATACTTCAGACATTAGCATCACACCACATATTCATGTAACGAACCTGCACATGTACCCCTGAATCTAAAATAAAAGTCGATAAAAAGTTTGAATCAAAAAAAAAAAAAAAGAAAGAAAGTGGGATGTAATATACAAAACTATGAGGAAGCAAAGAGAGTTGAATTTTGATACTTAAAAGTAATGGATGATCAAAAGGAAGGAGTGCTACAAATAATTTAGGCTGGATTGAATTGGTGGAAGATTTCCAAAATTAAATGTCCTTTAGGGCTGGGTGGGTGGCTCGTGCCTGTAATCCTAGCACTTTGGGAGGCTGAGGTGGGTGGATCGCTTTAGGGAAGGAGTTTGAGATCAGTCTGAGCAACGTAGTGAGAACCTGTTTGTACAAAAAAAAAAAAAAAAAAAAAAAAAAAGAAAGAAAGAAAGAAAGAAAGAAAAAAAGAAAAAATTAGTCAGGCAGGGTGCCATGCACCAGTAGTTACTAGGGAGGCTGAGTTTCAGTTACTAGGGAGGGGGATCACTTGAGCCCAGTAGTTTGAGCCTTCAGTGAGCTGTGATCCCTCCACTGCACTCCAGCCTGGGTGATAGAGGAAGACCCTGTCTCTAAAAAACAAAACAAAACAAAAAGTCATGCAGTAATGGAGACAAGTTGTGAATTTTGAGGAGGAAAATGAGATGGTCACAAGAATAGTTTATTGCTGTTAAAAATTTTTGTTTTAAGTATTGCCTTAGAAAATGGACGTAAGTTGCAGCCTCAGAAGTTTACATCAGATCCTTATAATTTTTATCTATCATACTGGAAAGTTTTCTGAGAATCAAAGTATAATGTAGGCAAAATCATCTGTTAATCCAGGTTCTATACCTGATGAAAAGCCACTTCTGAAAATACCAGATTAAGATACATTCATTAGGATATTTCTCTCCTACAATAAAATGTCATTATTGCTGATCTAGCTAACTGAGAATTCATGATGATTTAGACATCACTTAGCAAAATGTTACTTATGTAAAGCAAAGCTCTTTACATATTGTGCAAGTTCTTAAAGTAATAAATGTGTATGTACCTGCAAATTGTAGCATATTTCAGACTACTTTTTCCACTAATGTAAAGCAGTTGGGTTTATAGATTTTCTCTTTCAATGTGCACTTCTGAGTTTTCCAACTAGAATATATGTTTCATCCACTGCATACTGTTTATTCTCACATTTACTTCCAGCCACTCATTTTGTATATGTGAGCATTGCATGTAAAATATTCTATATACCTAATTCTTATAGGTTCAGATGTTTCCTTCCTTTTTCTTAAAGTGGGAAAGGTCTAATTTCGAGGGCTCATGAATCCATATAAAATCAGAACTATTACCTGTGCTGTTCGTTGCTATGGCTACATACTCATGGGATCTGTAGATACGACATAATTCAGGTATTTGCAGAGCAATACCATTGCAAAGAAATCAAGAAAATTTAAACAGCACAAGAAACCAGGAAAAATAATTTATAAAAAGGATACTCTTGGAGATAATAAAATTTCTTACTTTATTTTGTAATATATTTTCAACTTTTATTATTAAATATTAACATCTTTTTATATGTGTTCTGTCTCTCCTAAGAATCTAATTCTTCCATTTAATACTTAAAATGTATTCACTAACTGGATAGGAAAAAAGTAGAGAAGATTTTTTTAGCTATGGCATATTGCATAAAATAATGTAAGACAGTAGTAGAGATTAAAAGTTTATTGTTTGCTATTATAAATAAACAAATATTGCTTTTAACTTGTAACTTGTAGAGGGTATGTTTGTGTAAAGAGATTTCTTTTTCTGGCATCAAACATATTAAATTTACTGAATGACCTTTGATAAAATAAAAGAGCTATGTTGCTCTTCTAAACAACAATCTAAATTAGCAGTTGGGTTTATAATCCGGAAATACAAATAAAAATTTAGAATAACACAATGATTAGGTGCTCCTATTATAAATAAGACAAGCCTGTTAGTATTCATGCATGGCTAGATGATTGAGAGACAAGTGGTAAGCCAAAAAAATACAAATGCATTCAGATATTAATTGCATAATAATTCATTTCACTGGATTGTACATGATTTTCACATGAATTTGTTGTAGCCAAAACATGTTATTCACCTCCTGAATAACAGAAAACAATGCTTCTTCATCGATATATTAAAGTGACTGGTAGGTAGTGATTCTTATAAGAATGTTATATTTCTGACCATGTATTTCCTTCATCAAAAGTTAAAATTTTAGGAACTATAAATTTGGATAAGCCTGATAAAACACTTAAAAGAACATCAAAGTGCCAATGAAACTTTAGGGAAGTGTATTAGTCTGTCCTCATGCTGCTAATAAAGACATACCACAGACTACATAATTTATAAAGTTCCACAGTTCCACATGGCTGGGGAGGCCTCACAATCATGGCAGAAGGTGAATGAGGAGCAAAGTCACATCTTACATGGCGGCAGGCAAGAGAGCATGTTCAGGGGAACTCTCCTACATAAAACCATCGGATCTCGTGAGACTTATTCACTAGCACCAGAACAGCATGGGAAACACCTGCCCTGACGATTCAATTACCTCCCACTGGGTCCCTCCAACAACATGTGGGAATTATGGGAGTTACAATTCAAGATGAGAATTGGGTGGGGACACAGCTAAACCATATCAGGAAGAAAGAAAACCCACCAGGAGACAAAAAGAAATCGATGTTGATGAAGATGAAAAACACTGAAAAAAGAGAAGAGCGACTGAAGATAAAGGAAACACTGTGAACAAATCCAGATAGAAGCCCTAGGTGTGAGTAATCAAGTAACAGTCAGTGTGAAAGAAAGCTGGTTTCATAAATATAAGTTTTACCTGTGAGCTATCAGTCATACTGATCTGTCCCTTCACACTGACTGCATTGGTCAGAGTTTTCCAGAGAAACAAAACCAATAGGATAGATAGATAATGACATAGACAGATAGATATATAGATGATTGAAAGATAGATGACAGATAGATAGATAGATAGATAGATAGAGCTAAGTAGATGACAAATAGCTAAAGAGAGATGACAAATGATTGACAGATAGGCAGATGATAGGTAGATTATAGATAGATCAGTAGATAGACATGGATAGGTAGATGATAAATAGCAAGTGATAGATGACAAATGATTGACAGGTAAATGATAGGTAGATGATAGATAGATAGATAGATAGATAGATAGATAGATAGATAGATAGATAGATAGATAGATAAACATGGATAGATAGATGATAAATAGCAAGAGATAGATGAGAAATGATTGACAGATAGATGATAGATAGATAGATAGATAGATAGATAGATAGATAGATAGATAGATAGATAGATAGACAAATACACATGCAGATGTACATTCCTGTCTTTCTATATGTATCCACTGACGACATTTACTTGTAAGGAATTGGTTCACATGATGGTGAGGACTGGCAAGTCTAAAATAATTAGAAGAGGCAGTATGCTGGAAACTCAGGATTTCTATGTTACTGTCTTGAATTTCTTGAGGCTGAGTTTCTTTACTCTGGGAAATCTGTTTCAGCTCTTAAGGTCTTCAAGGGATTGGGTGTAGACCATCATGTCGTGAGGGTCAACTCCCTGATGTCAAGTGATAGGGAATGTTAATCCCATCTACAACATACTTTCGCAGCAATATCTAGATTGGTGTTTGGCTATGATAGCCTAGACAAATTGACTCGTAAAATTTAATTGTCACACCTACCTGACTTCTCACTGCTATAGACATGCCTCTCACATTGAAGAGAACAAATTTATCTTATTTAGTCTTTTCAGTCACCATGGACTGGACAAATCTGTGTTGTGTTCAGAGTAAGTTGCACTATTGAGTAATCTCTGGAATCTTTAAGAGCTTTGTCTGATGATAAGAAGGTTAATTGTATTCACAATGAAATATGTAAGTGAGAGGGAACCGGAGAGACAAAGGAGAACACTTGGGCCCAACCTCTATATCCATGGACTTTATGGCTACAACAAGATTGGTTGATACGGTCAAATATCCCTGCACGTTTTGACGTTCTTTTGTGTGCGGCTCAGTCAGGGGTGGTGTATAGCATGGTGACTTCTGTCATCAGGCTACTCAGGGTCTGATATTAGCCTTGTCATGGTTTAGTTGAGTGGCTTTCAGGAAATTTTTTAACCTCTGTAGACCTTAGTTTCTTCGCCTGTAGGGCAGGTACAACAATGGTACACAGCTGAATTGCTGTGAAGTTGCAATGGCATAATTTGTGTAAATTAGACAAGACAAGGTCTAGCATGTAGCAAACATTCAGTAAATGCAAGCCAAAGTTCTTAGTTCCTCCCCTGTCATCTCTGATTCAGATCTTGGGAGCATGAGGTGTCTGCTAAAGATGGGGTGGCGTATGTGACTCTCCAGAAAGCTTGCTCTACCCCAACAGTAAGTTGGCCTATAGCAATATGTAAGGCTGATGTTCAAGTCTTTCTTATTAAAATATCACTTATGTGATTGGATGACTTTCTGTAGCTATTATTCTTTCCTTCACAGATAAACTTATTAACAGAGTTGTCTATTACTTGCCCTTGAACTATTACTGCTCAACTCTCCACAACTTGGCTTCTGCATCAAGTATGCTACTGAACTGAATTGCAAATACTATCATCTTCTCAGTAACCTTTCCTGCCTGCCACCAAGCTCATACCTATTTCCTAAGTCTTAACAGTAGTCACGTTTGCCTTATAAGTCACATTGTAGCATCGCAGACAAAAACTAATGGTGATACAATGTATTGGCATCCCACATTAGCTAAATAAACTTGTGAACCTTATTAATATTTTATAGGTCCTTTAAAAAGGGCTCTTTCTGATGGCTGGGGATGCCAGAGTGATAATTAATCATCCTCCCCACTGTCACCCTGCCGGGCATTTTTCAAGTCAGGAGGATGGATACTGGTGGGGCTTCCTAAATTCTTATCTGTACACATCTCCACAATTTTTTCTTTCTCCTTCTGTTATTTATGTTTTTAATCTGTGAGGCAGCAGAAAGTGGCACAGTCAGTTGATGACTTCATAGTTTGTTGTAATCAAATAAATATACCCCCTTCCCCATCTCTATGGGTCTCCTTCTTATTTAGTCTTGAGTATTTGATTTAAATAGAATAAAATGATATAAATCCAAATTTTCTGCAAATACGGCAATATGGTTTCTTATGGTGAAACTGAGTGGTAGAGAGAAATGATACAGAAAAAAGGCTTACTTTATGCCCTTTTGTACCTTTGAATTTTCTGCCATGTGCATGTATTATTTATCGAAATATGTTAAATAAGTAAATTAAATGAAAAATCATATGAACAAATTTAACTGCAGAATATCAAAACCTGTAGTTTTTGTGATATATACATACATATATATTCAAGAATAAATGTTTTTATAGATCTTCCTTTATTATTTCCTTCTTCCAGATTTAGCTTTTCAATAAATAGAAACTGTGTCACAAAAGGAGCTACTTGAGGATTTAAGACATGGATTTCAGAAATCAAGACGCCAGTCATGTTCTCTTTGAGGAAATTCAGAAAGAAGTGTTGCAGATTGCCTTTCTAATAATGTCTGATGAATGGCACCTCCCTGTGTCCACCATAAAGACACAGAGTCTATTTCCATACCCTTGACCTGGGACTAGCCTTGTTATGTACTTTGACTAACAGAATGTGGCAGAGGAAATGCTGTGCGAAGTCTGGGAATTCAATCTTAAGAAATCTTGAAGCTTTCACTCTTGTCCCCTGGTAAAGGAACTCTGAGGCCACCATACAGTGAGGAAGACAAGTGTAGACTCTTGCAGAGAGGTCTTATACAATGCAAACCAAGGCGCCCTAGCCAGCAGGAAGCAGCAACTACGGGCAGGTGAGTGAGGGTATGTTTTTCTACTTCCTTCCTTCATCTTATACGCTGTGATCTCCAATCAGTGTAAAATGGGATTTCTCTTTTTGATGTTTTCTCCTGACATTTCTACTTTTGAACCGTGAAATGCACCTATAAATTTCTAGAACGATATGAAATGAACCTATGCAATAATAAGAATTCCATATTAGATATCAGAACTGCCTTTCAAGTTTCTTCTCACCTTAGAAAGCTATACTTTATCCAAGCGACTCGAAAGGGCTGAGTTTCTCAAATAAAGAAGAGCAGATGCTTCTAAAAAGCTATCCTCTGGGCTCATTCTCAATGTACAGCTGCCATGATGCATCCCTTCCCATAGCCTTAGCTTCTGGTGTTGAGCAAAGAATAGAAAACCAGGGTTGCAGCTCAGTGGCATCACAGAGGCAAACCGCATTTAACCGTCTCCACGCATCACTCCGATTTGACTTTGAGACTAAAGTCTCTCTTTTTCCTCTTTGCATCAAGAAGAGAGGGGAGCACCAGATTAAATGGGCAGATCTTCGGCCATGCCCTGCCTGTCTTCACATCAGTGTGACACATCTACCACCACCTTCCACATGAAGCAATCACTGAACTTTGCAATAGCTCAACTTCTGCCCACATACTTCTTTGACCAATGGAGAGAATGGAGGCATCATTGCAACAAGACTGCTGACTAAATGTTTGTTGAACGCAGTTCAGAGTACATCTGCCTTTAAAACTGCTTCACATTCAAACTAAAGTAGAGTGACCAGGAGAGGTCTGGAAGATGAGCTCTTCTCCCGCATCACATCATCGCACTGTTCCATTAGAATACATGGATTGCTTTTGAAAACATCGTCATGTTTTCAGTAATCTACTCCTTTTGTTTTACTCCAAATGATTTTCCCAACCTTCCACAACCTTTATAGGGACACACACTTTCTCCTAAAGATTTTTTACATCATACCAAACATAGTAGATTCTCTACAAAAATCTGTCATTAGTAAGAATATTTAAAGAAAATGCCTTAGGCATTAAAAAAGTGTTTTAAGTAGTGCCAACATCATTGGAATAAGCACATGGCCTTACAAGTTGACTACTTTGATAGACAAGGTTCATTTGGATAGAGGACAACTGGTATCATTTTTTAAGACAAGTAAAATATAACCACTTTAATCCAACCATAAACATAAACTACAATAAAAAGCAAAACAGCATACAGGCACTTATTTATACTCACACTGTGCATCATTTGCCCGTTTGAAGGTATATCTAGCATTATTTTAATCTCACAATCTAACATTTTGGTCTCTTGGCTTTACTTCACTTTTCCTCTGATATACGATGCTTTACAACTAATATCAATTCCAGAAGGCATCTTATTTTCCCCATATCCTAAATTATTAATAAATATGTCAAGGGAAGAAAACTAACATCGACCCTTTTAGCAGCTTGACTATTCTTTAAGTCAATACAAATACGTATTATTGACCTTCAAGTCATTTCCCCACAGGATGTACTCTTTTGGTGGAAGCTAATTTGCTCCTATTTGTAGGGAAGCAGAATGGTGCAGTGGATAAAATAATTGTGTGAGAGCAAAGAGGATAGGTTTGTATTCCTAATACTGACAGACGTCATCATCAAACTTTTCCTGATCTCAGTCTCTTTCTCTGTACAAGCAAAGGAAGATCTGAGATTGGAACTTCCAAGTCCCTTCCCATTTCAGGATTCCTGCCAATGCTCCCTTTAATATTGGAGGGGCAGGTAACCTTGTAATGAGAAATCTAGACAGAGCTTTTCCATCCTAGGTGTGCACAGCTCCAGAGCATTCTCCTCACCACTTCTGATGGCTGCACTATGCAAGCTGCTGGGAGAACGAATGACATGACCATGAAACCAGAGCTCGTATTACTTCCACCTATTAATCCTCCCGGCGGCATTCTTGAATGAGAGAAAGAGAACAGACAGAGTAATATGTCAAACACATTTACATTAGTTTCAATGTGAAGTCCCTACTCCAATCAGGTATAAGAGAACCAATAAAAAGAACAAATAGAATTTCCTGGGTGTCTCCTCTGAGCTCTTTGATTATAAAATCCATTCCATTTTTGCTGGGCAGTATGGCTCACATCTTTAATCCCAGCACGTTTGGAGGCTGAGGCAGAAGGATTGTGTTAGCCCAGGAATTTGAGACTAGACTGGGCAACATAGCAAGACCTGCATCTCTACAAAAAAAAAAAAAAAAAATTAAAAACAGCCAGGTGTGTTGGTACATGTCTGTAGTCCCAGCTCTTTGGGAGGCTGAGGTGGGAGGATCACTTCAGCCCAGGAGTTTAATGCTGCAATGAGCTGTGATTGCACTACTGAACCCCATCCTGGGTGACAGAGCAAGACCCCGTCTCTAAAAAATAAATAAATAAAAAAGAAATAAAATCCAATTCCAGGTAAGCATTATTACTCTCTTACAACTGATAAAACAAACTAGGCTTAAAAGAGTAAAATAGCTTGTCTAGGGTCCCTTGGTCCCTTGTTCCTTCCTGGAGTGAGGAGAAGTGTGGTTCCCAGATGGCCTGCCTCCAGTGACTGCACCGAGGGGTGGCTTGAAAAGGATTTAGACCACACAAAAATCTCCATCACATCCCTCTGAGTCACCCAAACAAATACACAATCTCAGTGATATGGTTTGGCTGTGTCCCCATCCAAATCTCACCTTGAATTATAATAATCCCCAGGTGTCAAGGGTGGGGCCAGGTGGAGATTGTTGAATCATGGGGGTGATTCCCCTCATACTGTTCTCATGGTAGTGAATGAGTCTCACAAGTTCTGATGGGTTTATAAATGGGAGTTCCCCTGCACATGCTCTCTTGCCTGTCACCATGTAAGATGTGCCCTTTCTTCTCCTTTGCCTTCTGCTAGGCCTGTGAGGCCTCCCCAGTCATGTGGAACTGTGAGTCCACTTAGCCTCTTTTTCTCTATAGATTACCCAGTCTCAGGTATGTCTTTATTAGCAGTGTGAGAACAGACTAATACACTGAGCCATCAGAAACCAGGTGCTTGCTATGTAAACACAGCTTCTAAGCAGCATCCATGCCCTCCCTTCCATCACATTGATGATCCCAGCCTCCTTCATATAGAGATCCTGGGGTCTCCACTACCTAAATCAGATCACAGAGGGTTCCACTTTAGAAACACAACAAAAACAGCATGTTCCCAAGCTTCATCTCAGAATTGGACGACAGTGCAGTGGGGACCCAGAATCTTCACTTTTAACTGGAAAGCCAGGTTATTCTTGATAGTTTCAAAAAGCAATGCTTGAAAACTACTGCCCTGCAACACTCTAAGTTGTACTAGGTTGAGGTGAAGGGAACGGAACAAGAGAAGATGTCAGAGGGTACAAATATGAGTGTGTACTAAACCTGCTCTCTGGTTTCCCCCATGACATAGTGCTGCCACCCCCTGGGCATCATGTGGTCCATGAACCAGTGGCACCAACATCACCCAGGAGCTTGTTAAAATCACAGAATTTGGGGCCCATCTCCAAATCTACCAAATCATAATCTGTATTTTAATGAGATCCCCAGATATTTCATGTACATATTGGAGTTTTAGAACGGGTGAGGGAATAAATATGATGATTTACCGGGAATCTCACCTTCCCCAACTCAGGGGAAAAGAAAACAAGTTTTCATATAACATCTACCAGGCACACTTTATAAACAATGTTAACTATTTCTTTCATGATTCACCAAAGTGTAGTGCACTTGGTTTCTCAAGTCACCTGCTTGGCCCTCTTCCAAGTGTACTTTCCTTCCTTTCTTTTCTTTCCTTACTGTTCTAAAGCTTTTTAATAAACTTCCACTCCTGCTCTGAAAGTTTCCTCCATCTTTTTCCTGCCGTATGCCCCTCTGTTGAATTCTTTCTTCTGAGAAGGCAAGAATTGAGGTTGCTGCAGATCCATATGGATTTGCCACCAGTAACTTGGATACCTTCCACCAGTGACATATTTGGTGCCACGTGATTCAGATACCTTCCTTAGTGGTAACAGATCTCTATGCCTCACCTCCTTTGGCTGGAGGCATCTGACCTCCGTGCATGCTTTCTCTTCTCCTCTCTCTCTCTCTCTAATTAAAAATAAAGATTCACCAAAGTAAAGTATCTTATTTCAAATTCATAGAGCAAGGACAGAGCAAGGATTTTTAAATCAAAATGAATCTCTCTCCAATTCCCCTGGCTTTTGCACAAAGAACCATACAAAAGAAGGCTGCAGGCAGTCCAGGCACAGTGACTCAAGCCCGTCATCCCAGCACTTTGGGAGGCCAAGGTGGGCGGATCGCCTGAGGTCAGGAGTTGGAGACCAGCCTCACCAACATGGCGAAACCCCATCTCTACTAAAAATACAAACATTAGTTGGCTGTGGTGGTGCACACCTGTAATCCCAGCTACTTGGGAGGCTGAGGTAGGAGAATCGCTTGAACCCGGGAGGCGGAGGTTGCAGTGAGTTGAGATTTTGCCACTGAACTCCAGCCTGGGAGACAGAGCAAGACTCCATGTCAAACAAAACAAAAACAAAAACAAAACAAAACAAAATAGTGGCTGCAGGCAAGAGGAGCCAGTTTTCACAAAACCTCCACCATGGACTCACCACCCTTGTCCCCTGTACAGGAAAGACTTAACACAGCAGGCCTGGGTTGCTCAAACCCTGCACACTCCCAAGAAAGTCCCACTTTAGTGATGGGCCTTGGTTAGTTTCCTGTGATTTAAGTGCTTAGAATGTTCCCATTGATTAGAGGGCTTTTCATGCTTTGGGTGGGGGGAGTGTCTTGAACTATGCATACAAGATTGTGTAAATAGTACATGCAAGCGGTGTGCCTTGTGGTAAACACTTTTTGTTTCCTTCTAAGAGTCTAGAGATTCAAAAATCGTGTTTGACTATGTGCCTTTGTGTCTGACCTCCAATAAAAACTCTGTACTCCAAGGTTTGAGTGAACTTTCCCAATTGACAATACTTTGGATATATTATTACAACTCCTTGCCAGAGGTATTAAGTGCACCCACTGGGAGGACACACTTGGAAGTGTGCCTAGTTTCCCTTGCACATTGGAAGCCTGTGTCTACTTTCCCTTGCACTTTGCCCATCCATCTTTTCCCCTGTGCTGATTTTGTTTGTGTCCTTTCACTATCACAAACTGTAAGTATGAGTAGTATAACAACTTCTGAGTCCTGTGAGTCTTACCAAATCATTGAATGTGGGCATGGTCTTGGGGACCACTGACACATCCCTCTTCCTTCTAAGAAGCTGCTCTGTTATCTCAAAGCCTAGTGGGGAAGATCTTTTCCACCTCATCAGGCCATCTGTCTTAGTCCATTTTGTGTTGCTATGAAGAAGTATCTCAGGCTGGGTAATATATAAAGAAAAATGTTTATTTGGCTCACAATTCTGATGTCTGGAAAAGTTCAAGTTTTGGCATCTGCATCTGGCAAGGGCCACAGACTGCTTATCCTCATGGTAGAAGGTAAAAGGGAGCTGGTGTGTACAGACATCACATGGCAAGAGAGGAAGCAAGAGAGCCAGAGGCAAGAGGTGCCAGTCTTTTTAAACAGCCAGCTCTTGTGGAAACGAACAGAGTGAGAACTCACTTATCTCTTCCCTCAGCTAGGGCATTAATCTATTCATGAAGGATCTGTTCCCATGATCTAAATACCTCCCATGAGGCCCCACCTCCAACACTGGGGATGAAATTTTAACATGAGGATTGGAGGAGTCAAATATCCAAATCATGGCACCATCTAACTTTTTTTCCTACATGGTTGATCTTCAGATACAAAATCACATCTCCTACAGGCTTCTCTATATTTTCCCCAATCTTTCTTCTCCAAGAACAAAATTCTCAGATGCTTCAATATCATCATTCATATTCAGCTACTTCAACACACCATGGTCATCGTCTCTGGAATGTGTTCAAGTATGCCTGGGCTCTTCTCCAAGTGATTAATTCCAATACTCCCAGATGCATTCCAACCTGCACAGAATGGAACTTGGTCAACACTAACCTCTAGGAATTAAGCCTGAAATCTTATCTCAGCTATTTTTGTAGACACTTTTAATTTTCCATGTATTAAATAATAACATACTTGAGTTGCTTTTTATTTTCCTTATTCTGTGCTAAAGATTCACAGTCTTTTTTTATCAGTTATTTTCAAGCCACCTGAGCAAAGCCTGCAACTTTCATACAATCATCATTCATCTTGGGAGAGTGGATTCGTAATTCCCATCTGTCGATATCTTTTGGATCCTGACGAGTTGATGTGAGACAAGATTGTAAATGTTCAAACAGAGTTTTTATCAGACAACTAAGGGTAAACGTGAAATTCTCCCCAAAGAGCGAGAAAGAAAAAAAAAGTTTACAGAGTAGCAGTGGTTGTTTCTGATCCTAACTTCAACTGACATAGAGCTAAAATATACTTTGGTCAGTGATATTTGTGAGCATCTAGGCCCCAAGTGCTTTTGCTTTGCCTCTAAACAAAGACATAACCCTTCTTTTCTGAGATGAACTCAGCTTGGCACTGCTTATGTTTGTTCAAGCTTTACCCCTAACAGCCTGGCTTGCTGTCCCAGCAGCTGGAGGACAATCTCCGCATAGCATTTCCTGCTTGACCTCTGGTATTCAGTCCTTAAGGTCCCAGGGGTCAAAAGGTACTTCTCATTGCACTGCAAAGTTTTCTTTCCTGGTTTCAGGCTATCTTGTATTTGTTTTTGAATATGTCTTCAATCTTTTCCTAGTGGACCTTATGACTTGGTCGTTATTCTAGCTGGCAGGAAGCTATTTAAAACCTGACTCATTCTGCTGAGATGCTTGTGATGTCTCAGATGACATGAAAGCTCCTGATATCTCGTGTCCTTGCATGCAACTCATTGATAATCATGTCAGGGCAAAAGAGTCTGAAATCTAAAACTTCCAACACTAGTGTGTTGGTCCATTCTGGACATCCTTTAGACCAATCATTTAGAGAGCTGTTAGTTTGCTTAATTTAGCCCATCTTTTCTCACCTTACCTTGTATAATATGTAATTTAAAAGCAGGAGAAGATCAGTAAAGCCAGGGAAGCCTATTTTAAGCTTTAGACTGGAAAATAGCGACCCAATAAGAGTAAAACTAAGCCAAAAATGTTCCAGTATGACTTCAGTAAAAATGTGTGCTCTGCTTCAGTAGACGTGTGAGTTGGGAAGAGAGAATAGCATTTAAACACTATGTGAGACAGAAGGGATGATTGGGAGGCATGGTGAAAGAAAGGTCTCAGAATATGGGATGAGACAATTAAAGAAATAAAAGTGTTCCAAAACACTACAAATTGAATTCTTTTAAATATTCTTAGAGAGACACAGATAAAGAATAGAATTCTTTTTTAGTAAGTTTTTGTGCTTGGATTTTACTTCTTTAAATAAGACACTACTATGGCACAAACCAAGTAAGCCACATACTCAACAAACTTGTTATATTATAGGGCATGCATGCATGAAATCCACAATGAAAACCATTATAGCAATATGCACAGAATTTAATGTTGGGATTCACAGAATCTTGGCTGACTTGGCCAGTTGGTTCAGCTCTATGGCCTTGTCTTCCCCAGTGAGAAAACAAAGGGTGTGCAGAACAAATCTAAAATCATTTCTGCCACCATTCTATGTTCTTATCAGATGGTGTATTTTTATCTGCTACAGATAATGTTGTATGTATAGGTAAAATGAACAGACTTTTGGAGAAATGTATTTATATTTTCTTTGAATCCTTTTGTTTAGTCACACTGAAGGGTAAAAGTATGCATATGGAGTGGGGATAGTATGATGATGATAGTGGCAGGAGACAGAAAAATTCCTAGGCAGACAGGGACAGGTAAGACCCGACCTTCAAGCCAAAGATAGTTTAAACCTGAAAACTGAGCTTCTCTGGTTCTGAAGAGAGTCCATGACTGGAGCAACTTCTATCCCCATGTTACCCTCTCTCTCTTAATTGTTTCCTTCTAGATAACGCCTTTTAACCAATTAAATGGTGCTTTTGCCAAACCCACCAATGGATCAATCAGCACACTTCTCCTGCATTCTAGGTCCATAAAAACCCAGAATCAGCCTCACAGATGGCAACCTGCTTTCAGGTTCTCCTCTCACAGGTGAAAGCATTCCTTCTGTCACTCAATAAAATTCTTCTCTGTCTTATTCACTCGCTAGTGTCCATGCACCTTATTCCTCTCAGTTGTGGGACAAGAACCTGAAACTCACTGACATGCAGGTGGTGGGAATGAAAGAGTTGTGATGTTCCTGGCCAGCTCACCAAGCTGTGGGCAATGGGAATAAAAGAGCTGTAACATGCTCCTGCTTGCCAGACTACAGGAGAAAGAGAGCTGTAACATGCTCTCGCTTGCCAGGCTACAGAAGTGAAGAGCTGCCACATTTTTTCAGGGCTTGGACCTCGTGACTCCCTGAGAAAGAGCTATAACACCTCTAGGGGCTCCGTGATTGCTAGCATCTCTGAGTTTTCAGGTGCCACTGTGTTTGCCTCATCTAGATGCTGGCACTAACATGGAAGCCATTTGTGGCATGCCTAGTAGTCACATAAAGACTGCAATGGGAAAACTCATGTTGCCCAGTTTTCTACCAAATATGGATTTCAGGGCAATTGAAGATTCAGAGTATTGGATGGGACAGTTCATCAGTGAAATACAGCATTTAGAGTGTTGGAAATACCTTTCTCTTCTCAGAGAGTAAAATATGTCAAAGAGTATCATGATCCAAGGAGACATTTAAAAAGACAATCATATACAGATTGATTTCCAAAGGTTTTCAAATTACCTCATCATCCTTATTTTAACCTATTTTGTATAATACGTATAAAATAATGTATGGTTCCTCAGATCAAGTGTCTCTTGCACCCCCATACCCTTTTATTTGAACCTGTTGGCTCAATAGAAATGATAATTGAGTGTAATTAAAACGTTATGGGTCTCCTTCAGCAGTGTTATTATGGGGTCACTGCCTTATGTTTTCAATAAATTTGTAATTGATTATTTAAATAAGATTATGTTTAAAAGTGATATGGTTTGGCTGTGTCCCCACTCAAATCTTACCTTGAATTGTACTAATCCCCATGTGTCAAGGGTGGGGCAAAGTGGAGATGATTGAATTATGGGAGTAGTTTCTCCCATACTGTTCTTGTGGTAGTGAATAAGTCTTGCAATATCTGATGGTTTTATAAATGGGAGTTCTCCTGCACAGGCTTTTGCCTGCCACCATGTAAGATGTGCCTTTCTCCTCCTTTGCCTTCTGCCATAATTTTGAGGCTTCCCCAGCCATATGGAACTGAGTCCACTAAACCTCTTTTTCTTTATAAATTACCCAGTCTCTGTTATGTCTTTATTAGTAGCATGAGAACAGACTAATACAAAAAGTCATATGTTAACTTCATCACAGATAACCTTGTCTTCTTTGGAATAGCTTGGTTGAGAACTCCAATCATATCTAAAACTGCTCTGGTAGAAAACTCTTTCATGCTTTTTGACTTCATATTCTCTACCTTATTTTTTTATTGTAGTAAAATGCACATAACATAAAATTGACCATTTTAAGCATTTTTAAGTGAGTTCAGTGGCACTAAGGATATTCACATTGTTGTACAAGCATCACCACCATCCTTCTCCAGAACTTTTTTCATCTTGCAAAACTGAAACTCTGTACCTGTTAAACAATAACTCCTCATTCCTCTCTCCTGCCAGTCCCTGGCAATGGCCATCCACTTTCTGTCTGTATGGATTTGACTATTCTAGGTGCCTCATGTAAGTGAAATCATACAGTATTTGCTCTGTATCTGGTTTATTTCACTTAGCATAATGTGCTCAAGGTTTATCCATGTTGTAATCTGTGTCAGAATTTCCTTCCTTTTTAAGGCTGAGTCATATTTCATTAGCTGTAGCTGAATTCTTAATAGAAGAGGTATATGCTGGTATCAGAACTTTATAATGGAAGGGTTTTAGCAGAATTCCACTAGATGCTATGGTTTCCCTAATTTTTTCTTTCATCAACTACACTCAATTGAACACATCTCCAACCCACACTTTGTCATTCTTTTGGATATTACTTCTTTATTCTCCCTGTTTTTCCCTAAATCAATCTCTATAAGCTAACTGTCTTCTAATATACTTGTCTCCTTTACTTGATCACTGTTGGCATGCCATGAGCCATGGTATCTCAATCATAGATATGAGAGCCAAGAATGCATGAAAGGAATTAGGGATTCCCTGATTTGCAAAGGTTTGCAAATTACCTCATCGTCCTGATTTTAACCTATTTTGCATAATATAAATAAAATAATGCATGGTTCCTCCTTGATTCTTTTTATGCATTCTTGGTTCTCATATCTATGATTGACAGAAGTCCTGGACAACTGCATAGCTTTGTTTCTGACTTTCATTCCTCTCCTCAGTTTCACTGCTTCCTATCTTCTGTTGTGTCACGTGGGCACATGAATCATTTTGTATCCAAAGGGCAGTTAAGGTGAGGTAAAAGAACAGTATCATGCCCACTGACATGATAAAAAAAAATCCTTTAAAATACTCTCTGAGGGCTGGGTGTGGTGACTCACGCCTGTAGTCCCACCACTTCTGGAGGCTGAGGCAAGGGGATTGGTCTAGTCAGTAGTTCAAGATCAGCCTGGGCAACATAGCAAGATCCCATGTTTACAGAAAATTAAAAAATTAGCAAGGAATGGTGGTGAGCAGCTGTAGTCCCAGCTACTTGAGAGGCTAAGGTAGGAGGATCACTTGAGCCAAGGAAGTCAAGGCCGCAATCCAGCCTGGGTGACAGAGTGAGACTTTGTCTCTACCAAAAAAATAAAATTACTTTCTGAAATGAAACCATGAATGTATGCTCATTATAGACAATAATAAATGGAAGAGGAGTTACCAGAATTTTCCTACTTACATTATATTTAGTATTATAATAATGTTTGGATAAAATGATTACAACCACTGTTAATATTTTGTTACATATTCTCTAGAACTTCTTTCTAAATATATGGCATGTGTTTATTATTTTACAAAAATATTCTTTATATGGAATTATATATATATACATATATACACACATTTCTATATTTTATTTGTATTTCTTTAATTTACAATGAAGTTGGACTTATATTCATATATTTATATTTCTTTAATAAATAGCCTATAGCACAGTGTTAGTTTTCTTTTTCTTGACTTACAAAGCTCATTTTGTACTATGAATATTGGTATGTGTCATAATTTGAAAATATTTCCTCCATGTTGACATTTACAATTTGATGTTTAAATATGTTTTGACCAATAGATGTTTTTAATGAGTGTAGAAGGAATTGCTTTTTCAAGTCTTTTCTTTATGACATCTGCTTTTCGTATTATGCTTTGAAATTCACCCTTACATTAAGATGACATAAATGTTCACTTTTATTTTTAGAATACCTTTATGACTTTCTGTTTGTTTGTTTACATGGTTGATTCATTTCCATGCTTATTCCAGCAAATAGAGTAGGTGGGGTCTTTAACATCCCCATATCCCTTACCACTACGGCTAAGCCCTAAATCTGTATGATAATACACAGCCTCCAGACATCTACTCCTGGAGGCCACATAGGCAGTCTAAATCAAAACTTTCTTTTCTTATTAATTAATTTTTTATTACACTTTAAGTTCTAGGGTACATGTGCACAATGTGCAGGTTTGTTACATATGTATACATGTGCCATGTTGGTGTGCTGCACCAATTAACTCGTCATTTACATTAGGTATGTCTCCGAATGCTATCCCTCCCTCCTCCCCCACCCCACAACAGGCCCAAGTGTGTAATGTTCCTCTTCCTGTGTCCAAGCGTTCTCATTGTTCAATTCCCACCTATGAGTGAGAACATGCAGTGTTTGGTTTTCTGTTCTTGCAATTGTTTGCTGAGAATGATGGTTTCCAGCTGCATCCATGTCCCTACAAAGGACATGAACTCATCCTTTTTTATGGCTGCATAGTATTCCAT
>NW_012098188.1:384387-391557 GCF_000951045.1 Mandrillus leucophaeus
TGTTAAAGTCTCCCATTATTATTGTGTGGGAGTCTAAGTCTCTTTGTAAGTCTCTAAGAACTTGCTTTATGAATCTGGGTGTTCCTGCATTGGATGCATATATATTTAGGATACTTAGCTCTTCTCATTGCATTGATCCCTTTACCATTATGTAATGGCATTCTTTGTCTCTTTTTATCTTTGTAGGTTTAAAGTCTGTTTTATCAGAGACTAGGATTGCAACCCCTGCCTTTTTTTGTTTTCCATATGCTTGGTAGATATTCCTCCATCCCTTTATTTTGAGCCTATATGTGTCTCTGCACGTGAGATGGATCTCCTGAATACAGCACACTGATGGGTCTTGACTCTTTGTCCAATTTTGCCCGTCTGTGTCTTTTAATTGGAGCATTTAGCCCATTTACGTTTAAGGTTAATACTGTTATGTTTGAATTTGATCCTGTCATTATGATGCTAGTTGGTTATTTTGCTTGTTAGTTGATGCAGTTTCTTCCTAGCATCGATGGTCTTTACATTTTGGCATGTTTTTGCAGTGGCTGGTACTGGTTGTTCCTTTCCATGTTTAGCGCTTCCTTCAGGAGCTCTTGTAGGGCAGGCCTGGTGTTGACAAAATCTCTCAGCATTTGCTTGTCTGTAAAGGATTTTATTTCTCCTTCACTTTTGAAACTTAGTTTGGCTGAATATGAAATTCTGGGTTGAAAATTATTTTCTTTAAGAATGTTGAATATTGGCCCTCACACTCTTCTGGCTTGTAGAGTTTCTGCCGAGAGATCCGCTGTTAGTCTGATGGGCTTCCCTTTGTGGGTAACCCGACCTTTTTCTCTGGCTGCCCTTAACATTTTTTCCTTCATTTCAACTTTGGTGAATCTGACAATTATGTGTCTCGGAGCTGCTCTTCTCAAGCAGTATCTTTGTGGTGTTCTCTGTATTTCCTGAATTTGAATGTTGGCCTGCCTTGCTAGGTTGGGGAAGTTCTCCTGGATAATATCCTGCAGAATGTTTTCCAACTTGGTTCCACTCTCCCCGTCACTTTCAGGTACACCAATCAGATGTAGATTTGGTCTTTTCACGTAGTCCCATATTTCTTGGAGGCTTTGTTCATTTCTTTTTACTCTTTTTTTTCTAAACTTCTCTTCTCACTTCAATTCATTAATTTGATCTTCAATCACTGATACCCTTTCTTCCAGTTGATTGAATCAGTTACTGTAGCTTGTGCATTCATCACGTAGTTCTCATGCCATGGTTTTCAGCTCCATCAGGTCATTTAAGGACATCTCTACATTGTTTATTCTAGTTAGCCATTTGTCTATTCTTTTTTCAAGATTTTTAGCTTCTTTGCGATGGGTTTGAACTTCCTCCCTTAGCTTGGAGAAGTTTGATCGTCTGAAGTCTTCTCTCAACTCGTCGAAGTCATTCTCCATCCAGCTTTGTTCCATTGCTGGCAAGGAGCTGCATTCCTTTGGAGGGCAGGAGGCACTCTGATTTTTAGAATTTTCAGCTTTTCTTCTCTCTTTTTTTCCCCATCTTTGTGGTTTTATCTACCTTTGGTCTTTGGTGGTCGTGATGTACAGTTGGGGTTTTGGTATGGGTGTCCTTTCTGTTTGTTAGTTTTCCTTCTAACAGTCAGGACCCTCAGCTGCAGGTCTGTTGGAGTTTGCTTGAGGTCCACTCCAGACCCTGTTTGCCTGGGTATCAGCAGCGGAGGCTGCAGAAGAGTGAGTATTGCTGAACAGCCATTGTTGCTGCCTGATCGTTCCTCTGGAAGCTTTGTCTCAGAGGGGTACCCAGCTGTGTGAGGTGTCAGTCTGCCCCTACTGGGGGGTGCCTTCCAGTTAGGCTACTCGGGGGTCAGGGACCCACTTGAGGAGGTAGTCTGTCCATTCTCAGATCTCAAACTCCATGCTGGGAGAACCACTACTCTCTTCAAAGCTGTCAGACAGGGACATTTAGATCTGCAGAGGTTTCTGCTGCCTTTTGTTTGACTGTGCCCTGTCCCCAGAGGTGGAGTCTACAGAGGCAGGCAGACCTCCTTGAGCTGCAGTGGGCTCTATCCAGTTCGAGCTGACGTTAAGAAAACACTCCAGTGGTTGGGGAAGGTGGCTTGTGCCTATAATCCCAGTGCTTTGGGAGGCTGAGGTGGGTGGGTCACTTGAGCCCAGGAATTCAAGACCAGACTGGGCAACATAGTGAGACCCCATCTCTACAAAAAAATTAAGAAATTGGCAGGGCATGGTGGTGCACATCTGTAGTCCCATCCATGTGAGGGTAGGCTGAGGCAGGAGGATATCTTGATCCCAGGAGTTCCAGGCTTCAGTTAGCTGTTATAACACCACTGTACTCCAGCCTGGGCAACAGAGCCAGAGCCTGTCTCTAAAAAAAATAAAAAGAAGCAAAAAATAAAGGAAATACTCTAATGAATACAATTCCTAGCACCATGGCAGTGAGAAAGGATGACTTTGGAGGAATTAGATTTTCCACAAGTCTCTAGCTTCATCGTCCAGGAATTTACCCACCAAGACTTTGTCAAGGGTCTGTCAGATATGGAATCTGACTTCATTTTATTTCTCTTGCAAATGTTGCATCTGTATATTTCCTTTCAACCCTTCCCATTCGCTGCACAGTCTTCACTTTTATTTAGCCACTAGGAAAAGCTGATCATTTAGAGCCATTGTTCTTTCCTCTTCAAAGGCCACAGCTGCTTGTGTGAAGCTTGGAGATGCTGAGTCACAAAATAATCTTCAGTGGATAAAATGCAGGGTTAGCCTCCCAAGTAAATACATTTGAGACAACATATAGTTATCTTCCTTTGTTCAAAGCTAATTTTCACTCTTCTCCTCCTCTGTTGATTATCGTTTTAACCATTTCATTTCTAATTTTCTATACTATTATTATTAGGCTGGTCTGGAGACCCTTACAGATACCTGACACATACCCATATACTAATCATCATTACTTTCCTTTGGCAAGATAATAAAGGTTATTTTCTTTCAGAGTGCATTTTGTGGTTCAGTGACTCTGGTCTACTTACAGTCTCTGAATTTCCTATTCAAGAGACGAGAATAATACTAATAATTTCACTGACAGAAAGTCCTTCATTGATATAGCTTTCTCTATTTTTATATTTATATGGAGAGGGATGTTTTATCTTGATGGTACTGGCAGTAAAATATTACCCGAGGCTATTCATGCTTTGGAAAACAAATATACATTAAAATTAAGTAGAAAAGCATGATTTCTTCTCCTGAAATATGTTTGTCAAATATAGAACTATTAAATAATAGTGGCCAGACATCTCCCAAGAGGAACATTGAGTTTGTCAATCGTGATCCAAAGAATCAGGAATGACAGAGAATTCCTGCTACTTATGGAAGTCATGATCACAATGTTCAGTTTCCAGGAGACCGTGGACCATGTGTCCATGCTGCTTGGATGGAAGTACAGCGACCTCATCCAGCCTCCTGTGCTGAACACAGTGGTTATGATCTTTTTCATGGTCATGCTTGCTAGACCTGTCTCCCAAGTATTCTCATTGGATGGGACCATTAGCAGGCTAGTGTTAAGCATGGGACCATTGGCAGGCTAGTATTTTTAGCAAACTCACTTTTAAGTCTCTAGATTGTGATCAAAACACACAACCAGTCCATATTGTCCATAGTGGGATTCTGACTCTAGAGCAGCTCCCAAGTTCACATTCTGCAAGTCTGACAGGTCATCGTGAAGATCAGCTGAACATTTTCCTGAATGCTGGACACTGGTCCATCTCTGATCTTGTGATTCAAATCTGAAAACTAGATTTCACCTTCTTCCTGATACCAGCTTACCTTTTTGTGGTTCTTACTCTTCCTCTTCACTTGTGTCCCTCTTTGGTAACCTTTCCAAGATTTAGTCCTTTTATATCAAAGACATGGTCTTTGTGATGGTTAATTTCACATGTCAACTTGATGGGCTGAAGAGATACTCAGAGAACTGGTAAAATATTACCTCTGGGTGTATCTTTGATGGTATTTCCAGAAGGAATTAGCATTTGAATTCAAAGACTGAGTAAAGATGATCACCCTCATCAGTGCAGGCAGGCATCATCTTATCTGTTGGGGGTTTGAATGGAACAAAAGGTGGAGGGAGGGAGAATTCACTCTTTGTTTGAGCTGGGACATCCAGATTCTCTTGCAGTTGGACAACAGTGACTCTTGTTCTCAGACCTTTGGAATTCAGCTGACTTGCTTCAGCTGGAGCAAGTCTCCAGCTTGCAGACAGCAGATGGTGGGACTTTTTGGCCTCCAAAACTTCATGAGCTAATTCCCACAATAGATAGCTATATATAGATATGGATATAGTTATATAGATACATAGGTTTAGATATGAATATAGATATAGGTATAGATATGGATATAGACATATAGATATAGGTATAGATATAGATATAGATATACAAATATAGGCATAGATGTGAATATAGATATATAGATCTAGGTATGGATACAGATAAGTATATATATGTATAGATGTAGGTATAGATATAGAGATAGATGTCAATACAGATTTCGATATAGCTATAGATTTTCTATTTTTTTGTTTCTCTGGAGAACCCTGATGAATATAGCCTTCCTCTCTGAGGCTTCTGATCACATTTTCCAGGATTGATGTAATTTTCTTGGATGACGACATGGTTGTTAAAACTCTTTAACAATTGCGAAGCCTGTAAATGTGCTCTATCAATTATCACCTATACCTCAGTTACTGGGCACACCATTTACCGACCCGTTGGATCTAACCTCTTAGACTCCGGGTTATATGTCCTTGAAGCTTTCTGCTCAGCTTGGTCCATTTTGTATTGCTCTCTAACCGTGGTCTAGCTATCACACAAACTTTTGGAGAAACTCTGGAGAGTATGGGATTAGCTGGGAGCTTCCTGTCCTTCTACAGTTAATTGGCCTACTTAATTTTGCTTGGATAGGATGCCAATACTTGGATACTACACAGACAGCTAACGATTTCTTTAATTCTGATGGTTGTGTCACAGGGTTTAGTGCCATTTTCACCTCTACAATTTACTCCCTTGGACTCTGGTTTATGTGGAAAGACTTTCTTGGTCCAAGTGATCACTGCAATGGCTACCTCACTGCTGAAATATTTCCCCATGTGCTAAGCCCACTGGTGGGTAAATTTTCTGGAGTGTTTCATGCTGCAAATCTAATCAACAATCCATACAATCTTGTGAAATTTAATTGAGAAACTTCCCACACTGACCCTTTTTCACCTACTAGAATATATAATTCGCATCTTCTTTCAGGTCAAAAGTGAAAACTAGGGTCATTATCATCCCACTCCCCAAGCCTAACTCTAATTAAAATATCGAGCTTGCTTTAGCTTTCCTGTGCATTTTGCATTTATATAGACACAGCATGAAGCATCTTTATAATAGCAGAAGTAAAAGGTTTTAGAGAAAAAGATAAGCTTTCTTCATTCACTTGTTATTTTGGATTTGTGTTCTAACAAAATGGGAATGCACACACATTTGATTAAGTTAAACTGATAAGTATGTTGTGGTAATTGCCTCAAAATGAATGTAGATAAGTTAAAAAAGAAAGAATATCCCGAAGTAAATGGGATGTTAAACATGGGCTCTTTGGTCTTGAACAAATCAGATATTTATCTGCTGCCAGCAACAAAGTTAGAGAAGTCACACTTACTCTTTTTCCCTAATGTAGGGAGAAAAAAGAAATTGCTACCTATTACATATATAAGACAGCATGTAAGTATAGAAATGCTTATATTTTATATATTAGCTAAATATATAACTTCCAATTAAATGTTATAAAGAACAGATAGTACTCAAATAAGTATTTGCCTAGGTAAGTGATTCTCAACAGAGGGAGTGATTTGGTCCTCAACAGGAGACATTTGACAACATCTAGAGATATTTTGGTTTCCACAACTGGGTGGGGAGGAGAAGAGGGAAGCAGCTAATGTCTAGTAGGAAAAGACCAGGGATGCTGCTGAACATTCTTCTGTGCATAGTATAGCTCCCCCACAATGCAAAAATGCCCAGCCTCAAATATCAGTAGTGCAAAGTTGAGAATTCTTGGTGTAAATAAACTGAAAATAGGTATTTGCAGTTCTGATGTTAGGTATTCACTATATTTATCTGTCATGATGCTTTGAATCTTTATTTAAATTGTCTCATTTGATTTTCACAACTGTCTTATGAAGTTGTGGCCATTTTTCAGATGAGAAATTGAAGAACAGTAAGTTCAGTGACCTATTCACATTAGTTAAAACAACAAGACCAGGGGGGCGTGCCCAAGGTGGCCAAATAGAAACAGCTCCAGCCTCCAGCTCCCAGCGTGAGTGACACAGAAGATGGGTGATTTCTGCATTTTCAACCAAGGTACTGGGTTCATCTCACTGGGGCGTGTTGGACAGTTGGCACTGGTCCGCCCGTGCAGCCCGATCAGCAAGAACTGAAGCAGGGCAAGGCATCGCCTCACCTGGGAAGTGCAAGGGGGAAGGGAATTCCTTTTCCTAGCCAAAGGAAATTGAGACATGCAACACCTGGGAAATCAGGTAACTCCCACCCTAATACTGCGCTTTACCAAGGGTCTTAGCAAACGGCACACCAGGAGATTACATCCCACACCTGACCCAGAGGGTCCCACGCCCATGGAGCCTCCCTCATTGCTAGCACAGCAGTCTGAGATCTAACTGCAAGGCGGCAGCGAGGCTGGGGGAGGGGCGCCCACCATTACTGAGGCTTAAGTAGGTAAACAAAGCCGCTAGGAAGCTTCAATTGGGTGGAGTCCACCACAGCTAAAGGAGGCCGGCCTGCCTCTGTAGACTCCTCCTCTGGGGACAGGGCATAGTTAAACAAAAAGCAGCAGAAACTTCAGCAGAGGTAAATGACCCTGTCTGACAGCTTTGAAGAGAGCAGTGGATCTCCCAGCACAGAGGTTGAGATCTGAGAACGGACAGACTGCCTGCTCAAGACTGCCTGAGTAGCCTAACTGGGAGACATCCCACTCTAGGTGCAGACTGACACCTCACACCTCACATGGTGGGGTACACCCCAAGACGAAGCTTCCAGAGCAAGAATCAGACAGCAACACTCGCTGTTCAGCAATATTCTATCTTCTGCAGCCTCTGCTGCCGATACCCAGGCAAACAGGGTCTGGAGTG
>NW_012098188.1:391607-392686 GCF_000951045.1 Mandrillus leucophaeus
CATTGAATCTATAAATTACCTTGGGCAGTATGGCCATTTTCATGATATTGATTCTTCCTATCCATGAGCATGGGATGTTCTTCCATTTGTTTGTGTCCTCTCTTATTTCTTTGAGCAGTGGTTTGTAGTTCTCCTTGAAGAGGCCTTTCACATCCCTTGTAAGTTGGATTCCTAGGTATTTTGTTCACTTTGAAGCAGTTGTAATGGGAGTTCACTCATGATTTGGCTCTCTGTTTGTCTGTTATTGGTGTATAAGAATGCTTGTGATTTTTGCACATTGATATTGTATCCTGAGACTTTGCTGAAATTGCTTATCAGCTTAAGGAGACTTTGGGCTGAGATGATGGGGTTTCTAAATATACAATCATGTCATCTGCAAACAGGGACAATTTGACTTCCTCTTTTCCTAATCGAATACCCTTTTTTTCCTTCTCCTGTCTGATTGCCCTTGCCAGAACTTCCAACACTATGTTGAATAGGAGTGGTGAGAGAGGGTGTCCCTGTCTTGTGCCGGTTTTCAAAGGGAATGCTTCCAGTTTCTGCCCACTCAGTATAATATTGGCTGTGGGTTTGTCACAATTATAGCTCTTATTTTGAGATACATTCCTTCAATACCGAATTTAGTGAGAGTTTTTAGCATGAAGGGCTGTTGAATTTTGTCAAAGGCCTTTTCTGCATCTATTGAGATAATCATGTGGTTTTTGTCTTTGGTTCTGTTTATATGCTGCATTACATTTATTGATTTGTGTATGTTGAACCAGCCTTGCATCCCAGGGATGAAACCCACTCGATCATGGTGGATAAGCTTTTTGATGTGCTGCTGGATTCGGTTTGCCAGTATTTTATTGAGGATTTTTATATTAATGTTCATCAGTGATATTGGTCTAAAATTCTCTTTTTTTGTTGTGTCTCTGCCAGGCTTTGGTATCAGGATCATGTTGGCCTCATAAAATGAGTTAGGGAGCATTCCCTCTTTTTCTATTGATTGGAATAGTTTCAGAAGGAATAGTACAGCTCCTCCTTGTATCTCTGGTAGAATTTGGCTGTGAATCCGTCTGGTCCTGGACTTTTTTGGTTGG
>NW_012098188.1:392736-470566 GCF_000951045.1 Mandrillus leucophaeus
ATCAACCCAAATGTCCATCAGTGACAGACTGGATTAAGAAAATGTGGCATATATACACCATGGAATACTATGCAGCCATAAAAAAGGATGAGTTCGTGTCCTTTGTAGGGACATGGATGCAGCTGGAAACCATCATTCTCAGCAAACAATTGCAAGAACAGAAAACCAAATACCGCATGTTCTCACTCATAGGTGGGAATTGAACAATTAGATCACTTGGACATAGGAAGGGGATCATCACACACCGGGTCCTATTGTGGGGAGGGTAGCGGGGAGGGATAGCATTAAGAGATATACCTAATGTAAATAACGAGTTAATTGGTGCAGCACACCAACATGGCACATGTATACATATGTAACAAACCTGCACATTTTGCACATGTACCCTAGAACTTAAAGTATAATAGTAAAAAAAATAAATAAAACAACAAGACATCCACCATTCACAGCAAGATATAGCTGGTTCCAATGGCATCATGTATAATCTCCATGGAAGCTTCTCATTCCTTTTATAGAAACTACCTAGCTTCGTATTAGCAAACAAATTGGATTAGGTGCTGCAATTCTCATTTTATAATTAAAGAAATTAGGAGAAGGTTAAACATTGTCCAGGGTTATCACTAATAGATATTGGAGTCAGTATGCAAGATTATTCTTCTGACTCCAAATCTAGAGCTCTTAAACAAAATATACTTTTATGTCCACACTGTCTATATAAATCACTGTTGTAGGCAGAATCATGGTCTGCAAAGATGTTGATATCCTAATCAACAGAACCTGCAAATGTATTCTATTAAATGGCAAAGGAAAATTAAAATTGCACTTGGAATTAAGGTTTGTATTAAGTCTGGAATTAAGGATGACTTTGAAATAAGATTACCTCAAATTATATGCATGGGCCCACTGTTATCACTTGGCATTGAAAACCCTGTCCCATATTTGGGACACACCAGCCATTCTTGTTTTCATGGTAACAGAAAACAAGTAACCTCTTATTACAGAAAACAAATCACCATGTTTGACATGCCAAATGGCATGGGACACTGTGACCAGACACCTCCCAAAAGGACACTGAGATTGTCAATGGTGATCCAAAGAATCAGGAACGACAGAGAGTTCCCGGTAGGTAAGGAAGTGATGATTGCAACGTTCAGTTTCCAGGGACCAGTGGGCCATATATCTGTGCTGCTTGAATGGAAGCACAGCGACTTCATCCAGCCTCCTGTGCTGAGCACCATGGTTATAAACTTTTTCATGGTAATGCCTGCGAGACTTGTCTTCCAAATGTTCCCATTATTTCCACCCACACTCCAAGTTTGTTTCTCCAGTTTTCCTGGTGATGATGTGAGATGCTCACTATCTTTTCAATATACTCCTTTACCATGCCATCAGCCCATATTAGTTCCTTCTCCTTTTATGTATGTATGCATGTATGTATGAATGAATGCCAAGTATTCAAAAAGGACAGCACCAGGTACATTAGCTCAGCAGAGATACTTGGTTAATCAGAAGTCCCAGGACATATAAGGGATCTTGACAGCCATGTATAGACTGGGAGAATGCAGAAGCAGACAACATCCACGGAGAGAGAAAAGGGAAGCAAAAGTGAAGAGAGAAAAAAAGGTAAAACTTCATGGGCCTCTTAAAGAGAGTCAAGAGAGGGTCATGGAACATAACTACCTGCTCCACTATCCTTGACGCCTTACAGGTTCAAGACTTCATCCTCCCAAGAGGTTCAGTTGTTCTTCCTGTCCTCAAATCCCTAAATTTCATAGAGGAAAATTTTGGCCAAAGAATGCTTAGAGGAATATCTTTTACTTGCCGGCAAGCATGTCTTGACTAAGACTTCTACTGTGAGCCTGTGCATGTGCTAGTTCCTACTGGAGATGCAAATGATTACCATTTGTGATGCCTCTTCTCCGTGCTCCATGAATCATGGGTGGCAGCAACTCCACCACAGAATGAAAGGTGGTGACGATATATAACACTTAAGGAGGTATGTAAGAGGTAACAAGTTGAACATTTCAAGGTGCAAAACAAGACATGTTAATGATCACACAAAGTGAAAAACACTTGGAAGTTCAAGAAATAAAAAGATTTGAATGTTTATGCAATTCTTAAGAAGAGATGAAGAAGGAATCAACATTTCCACTGAGAAGCAGATGTTGGGAGCTATGCTATGTTCCGATGACAGCAAATGGAAACCATAAACATTTACCTTACTACTAGAAATTAATGGGATTTTTTTGCTCAAGATGTCAAGTTAAAAAAATATGATTCCCTTAGAATAAAAGGCTTTTCTGGAAATTGTGGTTCACAGAACACACTGATAATGAAATTAACTAATTAATTATAAGAGGTGAGAGGTAAGTGTAGAGAGAATCAAGACTAAATATGAAGAATACTTGAATATACTCAGCTTTTCTATCTTAGTTACACTTTAATTGGCAACTAGAATTAAAAACCATATTTTAGAAAGGGACATTGGTAAATTCTACACTTTTGTAAATGTACAAAGTGAGAAGTACTAGCCTACTGAAAGGGAACTGAAGGTCATTTCTAGTTCTGTTTTCCTCCCACCAAATTATCTAATGAACTGAATTATCTAATTGGCAGGCATCTAATGCACAGGGAGGCCTGTGCACCTGGGATGTTTAGCCACATCCCTGGCTTTTACCCACTAGATGCCAGTAGCATGCTTCTCCCAGCTGTGGCAACCAAAAATGTCTCCCTGTGTTGCCAAATGTCCCCTGGAGGAAGATTTACCTCCACTCGAGAAGAATTGTTCTGATTAATGTCTGTCTTGGTAGTCTAAAACAAATGCTTGCCAACCCTTAAAAAATATATTCAGAGACTACACCTTTTTGGCTCTTTCTTTCTGATTCTGATGTCTAACCATGAACTTTGTATTTAGAAGCCACCAGCAATTCATCAAATGACTAAATTAATTATGTTCAAATACAGTAAATTCTGTTGTCTGTACATTCTGTTTAGTCAGTCCAGTTAGTTACAGCTGTGGTGTTGTGAAATTATTTTATTCAAATTATCCTCTCAATCTTCCGTGCTGGTAGAGAATTATTGATAAGACTCACTCGGTATGGAAACTTACTGTTCTGTGCCAGCGGTGATGAAAAGACCTACAAGGAGGAGATAGTGCCTATGGTGATGGTGCTTAAGTTGCTGAAGAGCCAGTCTCAGTAATGCAGGAAGTTGCTGGATCTCAGTTTGTGAAAGGGAAAGAATCTTATACAAAGTGGGTGTCGTCAATACCTTAAGCACTAGCCATGGGAGCTAAGATAAGTTTTAGATACATCCTCAAGAATTCCCCATCAATAGTGTCTGAGCCTTTGTTCCCCTTCTCTGTTGTCCAGCCCTGTTCCCAACACTTCTAGTATGTTGGTCCCAGTGTCTTCCCACGATGAATTCTGAAAGAGCAGCCTGTTGCCCGCTCCTTGCTAAAGCTTACTGTGAGCCAGATAAGGAGCAGGAAAAGAGCTTCCCCTTCCTCTCAGTCTGATTTTCCAAAAAGAAATGTGGCTGGCACCATCCTGTGCCCAAATGGTAAAACCTCAGGTTTTAGGTAGATCTTTCTTTCTGATGTGCTGTACCTATTTCAGAAAGACTTCGTGCATTTCAATAAGAAGAATATATCTAAAACAGCAGCATGCCCATGAAAAAGAAATTATAATTATATCCATAATATTTTCTTAGCACAGTATTTCAAAAGGCAATTCTGGGTATGAGACTTATTTTTGTAACCCGTTTCCCAACTTTTTCTTCAGTCCAAAATTTATGGGATAATCTAAAGTTTTAGGATTTGAAAAATAACTACAGTAATCTTTTCATTTTCTATAGGCTTTCTTGTTTTGAACTGCATTGAATATAAATATGTTTTATGGCCCCGAACTTCAGGTAGGTTTTAAAAGTCATTTAAGGATATACTTCGGTTATATTTGGGATCAAATCTTGATAAACAGCCTGCTCTGTCTATCCCCTCTTGATAATCCACTACTTTATGATGTGGCTACTGAATAAGAGTAAGAACAGACATCAAGGATCATGGTCAGAAGTAAAAATGTGCAATCATTGTTATAAGATAAGATGCTGGGCAAGCAGCATGTTGATGTGTCTCAGGACAAGATAAACATAGCTATGTGCCAATGAACAAGCAAGCAAGGAGATGGAACTTAATGATCACAGCCTGATTAGAAAGCCTGAAAAGGTGGCAATTTAGGGAGTCTGCAATTTCAGACATACAAATTTTAATTCACTTTTATAGGTATGATGCCATGAATGTCTGTTTTTTAGCTCTTCTATGCTACTGAGGATTGGCTTACCATGTTATGAAAGGGGAAGAACTTATAAAAGTGATCTGTGTGGCCTCTACAGATCACTCTCAGATCTAGTATTCTAGCCCTAACCAAACTCCTGTGTGAATCAGAAATGTATCCCCACCTATCTGCTGGATAGTTACACCTGAATGTCTTGCTGCTGTTGACATCTCAATGTGCCCATTGCTGAACTCTCTTTTCCCCTAAACACTCCCTGGGTGTGACTTTCCTATTTCCTGTAGTGACATCATTGATTTCCAAGCTCTTGGATCAGGAAACGTAAAGTTTTTTTCTCCAGGCCCTTATATCTGATAGGATTCCAAGTGCATTTATTTTTCTTTTTCATTTTATTTTTCAGCTTTGCCTCTATTAATTACCATTCTACCAACACCAACCAAAACCAAGCCATTGTTACTTGTCACGTATGCTACCATTATAACCTCTTAACTTACTTCCTTTTACTAGTTTTTTTCTTAATCCAGTTCCAAAAGAAATTTGTCTTATCTAACTCTTTTCCTACTTAATAATACCAAGAGATTCTCTGTAATTAAAATAACTAAAATTTCTTAGTAAGACAATAAAAGACACTATGATCAGCCTATCTTTACGATATCTTTCTCCATCTAGCTGAATCAACCACCATTCCCATTTTTTGACCAAAAAAAAAGAAAAAAAAAAGCAATCTCCATGGATTCTGGATTCTTTACCTATAATATGCCATGCCTCTGAATCATTTGCTCATTGTGAGGAAATGGGTCTAATACTTCCATATCCACTTCCACTAAACATCTATATAGCACTGTGAACACAGGGAAAGACATGTAACATTTGTTGATTAAAGTCAGTTGGCTACCTGTGGGATTAATACAATGTCTGTAATGTAATCTTCTGCATATTTCCTGAGGCATAAAGGTCATCCAGTGAACTTTATTTTTGTACTTTGTTATTTTTAGCTAAAGCATATGGAATTATCCTCTTGTCAAAATTAGAGATAAGAAAAAGCCTTAAAGAGGTGATCTTATACTAAAGAATATATAAGATTAGGTTTACAAATTTAATTGGTAGAATGACCATTCCACAAATCGAGCGTTAAGTACCTATTAGAATTCCCACATTTTTAGAGCACCTAGTATGTGCAAAGCCAAGTGCCTTAAGGGGAAGGAATGTAATAAAGAGTTGAACCAATAAGTAAGAAATATGTTTTTTATATTTGTGAAGTTTTGTAAGAAAATTTGAGTGAGATGAAGAGTTAGAGAGTAATTTGCATGGTGGCTACTTTAAATAAGATAGGAAAAAATGAAAGGTACTCAGAGACATCAATGCTGATATTGAGGATGTGTTTATATCAGAAACATGTGAGGATTAGTGGGATTTATGCTTTAGACAAAAAAAGGGATAAGCAATAAACAGACCACTAAACAAAATATATGAAACAATTGCTTTTAGATATTATACAATGATCAAGACAGAAATGGGATCTCTTATGTGTATGAGTCTGACAATTGCCCTTTGCACCTGGAGAAACATTCCAGGCTTTAAAAACAGAGGAAGGCAATCAATGAGTTGATGAAACAGAGATCAAGGTTCAGGGAAGCTGAGGTGGCAAGAGTTGCAGGACAGAGTTCCAGAAAACAAAACTTCGTAAAGAAAGACCTCTAAAAATCTGTATAGAGGTTCTTTTAAGTGTTTTCTACAAACAAGGACATATATATATAGTTGATGAAATTCTATCAGTCTGGGCAGAAATCTCCAGGGATCTGTAAGCGGAACAATTTCCAGAGCGTACACAGGGTATTGAGGTGTGAAAGTTTAAATTGTTCAGAGTATAGAATTAAGAACTAGGGCCTTATTATCGACTGCGGTAGGACTATGTCTTAGTGTTAAGGCTAAACTAAACCTAGGCTAATGGTTACTGTAGCAATGTCCTGACAAAGCTTAATAACAACCCTTTAAAGCATCCATTCTATCTAGAAGTAACTTAAATTTACCTCAGTTGAGAATGTGTACTCCTAAAGGAAGATAACATTTAGACTCTAAAATAAATAACATGCATTATGTTCCATATCCAATTAAAAATTGTATATAAAGGCCAAACATCAAGACAATGTAAACTATTTTCCATGATAAAAATAATAGAATCAGATTCAGAAATTAAAGTGATGGGATTAGCAGAAAAGGATTTTAAAACAGTTGTTAAAATCAAAATGGTCAAGGATTTAAAAGAAAGCATGATTATAATAAGGAGAAAATTGGAAGACTAAGAACTGAATATAAATACTTGAGATGAAAAATGAAATATCTGAAATAAAAATTCATTGCACAGGATTAATTGTAAGATGCAGAAGAAAAGACATGTGAATCAGAAGACACAGTAATTGAAATTATTAAGCTGAGTCATAGAGACAAAAGCATGAAAGAAAGGAGTAATTAACTGTGGAACAATATCACATGGCCTGGTAAAAGTTCAGTTGTAATCCTAGAAGTAGAAAATGGTGAAATGGGACAGAAAAATATTTGGAAAATAATGATTGACGGTTTCTTATGTTTTAAAAATTGTAAAATTAAGATTGGATAAGGTCAATAAACTCCAAATTGAACAAAACATAATAAAATTACATCAAGACAAATTCTTAGCAAATTGACTAAACCTAGCAATATAGTGAAAAATCTTAAAGTGAGTTAGATGAAAAAGGTGCGTTTTATGCAGAAGAATAAAAATAATCATCACTTCAGATATCTTTTTTATTATTATTATTATTATTATTATTATTATTATTATTATACTTTAAGTTCTAGGGTACATGTGCATAACGTGCAGGTTTGTTACATATGTATACTTGTGCCATGTTGCTGTGCTGCACCCATCAATTCGTCAGCACCCATCAACTCGTCATTTACATCAGGTATAACTCCCAATGCAATCCCTCCCCCCTCCCCCCTCCCCATGATAGGCCCAGGTGTGTGATGAAATCACGCAAGTCAGAAGACAATGGATTAGCATGTTTGAAACATTAAAAGAAAAAAATTAACTTGGAATTTTTTATCTAGCACAAAAATTATTCTAAAATGAATGTAAATATAAGAATTTTTTAGACAAAACCAGAGAAAATTTATGGCCAATAGCAATCTTTTACAAAGAATGTAAAAAGAATTTCTCCAAGCATTAAAAAAATGGCATCAGATGGATACGTGGAATCAAAAAAGGGAATGAGGACTGCTAGTAGTAGTATAACAATATATGTGGGTAAACTTTTAAACCTATTCATTGGTATAAACAAGGTAATGAATCTAAGTTTCAACTTAACAACTTATGCAAAAATTGACTCTAAGTGTATCATAGACGGTCCTAAACCCCAAAGCTAAAATTATAAGGAGAAAACTGTGACCTCAAGTTATATAATGAATTTTTAAGTGTGATTTGAAAAGCACAAACCAGAAAAAAGATGAGTGAATTTCAAATTTTAAATCTTCTGCTCTTCTAAAGATATCATTAAGAAAATGGAAAAAAAGACTGTAAAGACAGAAATTCAACAAAATCTTAAAATGCATCAAGAACTCTTATAAACTTATAATAATGCAAAAATCCAATTAAAATCGTCAACGTATGTGAGCAGACATTTCACCACACAATATACACAAATGGCGAATAAGTATACTAAGAAATATTCAACATGATTAGCATTAAGGGCTAAAACCTGAAAGTACATAACACTGTACATACATCAGAATAGCTAAAATAGACTGATAATATCAAGTGATGGTGAGAGTGTGAAGGAACTGGAACTCAGATACATCTGTGGTGGGAAAGTGGAACTGTATAATTACTTTGGAAATTACTTGGAATCTAGCTTCAGTAATGTTGACTGTCTAACACAGATTTGGATATTTCTCTTGGAGAAATTATTCCTTGGATTAAGGACCATTTGGCAGAAAAATAGCTTCTTCTTTGTAAGTTTTTACCTCCTCTGCCCAACTTACCATGGTATGCTTTCATGTAATTATCTCAGGCTAATTTGCGCTTGCACTAATTTGGAGATGGGGCTAGGAGTTTCTATGGTAGCCTGACCAAAATCTGCATAAAATCATCCCTAGAACTCCTACCAGAGTTGTACCTTATGGAGAATACTTTTATCAGATAAATATCATTGGATGCAAAATACAGGTGTCAATACTGGCTATCATAAGAAGATTTACTCAAGGTCATTATGCAGCTGATCAAAATTCCAAACTGCCACTGACATGCTCTGTGTCATCTGCCCCCACTATAAAATCCTGGATCAGAATATCCAAATGACCAATACTAGGTCATGGGTCTATGATTGTCCAGGTCAAGGGTAGCCAGAATCTAACCTTGTTGCTTTGGTAGCAAAAAGTAGAGCTTTACCTTCCCTTAAGACTCATCGCTAACAATCTCCCCAAACCCAAAAATGACCTCAGATATCCAGCCAGAAAATAATGACAGATGTCCATTACAAATAACCCATCATTCCAATGATGAGTTCGGTACTTTCTTGTTTAAACCAAACATATGAATTAATTAATCATCAAAATATTATTTATAACTTTCTTTTCTAATTAAATTTAAAATATCAAAACATTGTATTCCAGTTGATATGGATTGGTTCTGTCTGCCCACCCAAATCTCACCTCAAATTGGAATCCCCGTAATCCCCACGTGTCAAGGGCGGGATCGGGTGGAGGAAATTGAATTATGAGGGCAGTTTCCCCCATGCTGTTCTCCTGGCAGTGAGTGAGTCTCACAAGATCCGATTGTTTTGTAAGCATCTGGCATTTCCCCTGCTTGCACTCACTCTGTCCTGCCACCCTGTGAAGAAGACGCCTGCTTCTCCTTTGCCTTCTGCCATGATTGTAAGTTTCCTGAGGCCTTCCGAGCCATGCAGAACTGTGAGTCAATTAAACCTCTTTCCTTTATAAATTACCCAGTCTCAGGTATTTCTTCATAGCAGTGTGAGAACAGACTAATACACATGCTATCATATAAAATTAATCTAATATTTTCGAATAGGATCCTTTTGTTTAGAAATCATTAAGCTAGTTAGAGGAGCTTCCAATAACTTAAAATGTGAATTGCAAAATTCCACAAGCTTCTCTAGCTGTTGTTAAATGAAAATGTGTAGCTTCAGTTACATTGTTTGAAAGCTATAAGTAAAAGGGAAAATAAGAATAGAGGTTTCATTATGGCATTAAAGGATCTTAAAGGTGCGATGATGCATTTGCAAATCTAGCACTTCAAGTTCCAAATTATAACTCAAAAGAGGAAAATAAATCCATAACCAGTGTTTCTTCACAAGCCCCGGTTAAGGTGGGTTTTAGTCTTCTGTTTTCTAAACTCACTCCTATTACAGATAACTTTAACACCACAGACATGTTGCATACACATTTTATACTATGTAAGTAAAATATATATTATGTATATTTGTGCTTTATAAATAGAAGGAGGTTTGCCCTTCTCAAGAAAGAACCCTTTCTTTGTCCCTTGGGGATGATTTGTCTCCCTCTGAGAATGCTTTCTTTAGATCAGTACTGTCCAGTAAAATTTGCTGGGATGTGGAAATATTCTCTAATATGCAATACCCAGTAGCCACATATGGCCAGAGAATGGGTTTTTAAATGGGATTTAATTTTGGTTGATTTAAACATTCCTATATGGCTAAATGCTACCACACTGAACAGCATAGTTCTACAGGGTTAAGGAACAAAATGATTAAACACAAGTATATGAAGAAGAGTCCTCTGTAATATCCCTCTGGGTAGCTAGTGTGATTTCTGGAAAGGCACAGACTACAGTCACGGTTTTCAACCAAGGCCACCTTTGTTCCCCACTCCCTCCACCCTGGGGATATCTGGCAACTCCCGAAGACATTTTGGCTTGTTGCAGTGGGAGGAAGTGCTTCAGGTGCTAAGGGTATCCAGCGAGTAGAAAAGCCAGGGATCTCAATAATAATTCCTGCACAGAATTATTCAGCTGCAGTCCCAACAGTTCAAGATTGAGAAACTCTGCAGTGAAGATAGTCTAGCTGAACCCGAAGCTTGGAATTCAAGCCTCTCCAGACATTCCCTTCCATTTTGGCAAGCAACAGGGCTGAGAACCTGGCTTCTTGTCATTATCTTAAAAAATATATTGGAGCTGCAACGCTCAACCAAGGTGTATATTAAATCTGCCTCTTGAGACTTTTTGGAGTTCTGTCAAGCAAGAATACAAATAATATTTTGGATAGAATGTTTACTTTCCGTTTCCCTTAAAGTATGAAAAAAGAAGCTGATACAATGACTGTGTGTTTCTGAAAATCTACAATGCATGCCTCTCAAATTAAGGTGCAACAATCACTCTCCTGAAGCTGGAAGGAGTGACAGAAGAGTCTATTCAGCTTGGTTTAAGATTAAAAATACCACGAATATTATTTTTATGCCAGTTTGGAGAATTGGCTCAGAAGATGAGAACTGACAAAAAACCTTCTGAGGCTGTGCATGAAAAATCTACTTTCTCCAGCTAGGCGTCTGATGAGGCTAACTGTGGAAATGTGATAGGGCAAGTTCACAAATATTTGCACTCCTGACCGAGAGAAATCTTAAAGGCATAGAAAAAAAAGGTCTAAGATATCCTGGAGCAGTAAAGCAAAGCCTGGAGATCACAATACAGTGGAGTGGATTAAATTACAAAGATCGTTTTACAACAATTCTGTTAGTGTCTGGATCTCTATTTTGTTTTTGTGGTGTAAGCTTTGCCACTGTGAGCAACGCATGGCATAAAGTATTTCATGAAAAGTAATAGAAGAAATATCACAGAAATGAGAGTGATTATACAGAAGCTTGGGTTTCTGCTAGAGGAATCTTAGGATCTCCATTTTATATAGGGAGGGGTGTTTATTCATTTCACTAGGAAATCTCAGAAAAAAAGTTTACGTGGGGCCCAAATTCATGTCAAATTCTTTCTTATTAATGAAATTTAGTTTCCTGGAAACTAAAATAAGCTACAAATAGAATTTAAGCCACAAAGGTAGTTAAATATTTTCAAAGAGAACGCATTTTTACTTACCTGGGTAGACTTTCCTTTTCAACAGCACAATGATCCTAAATATGATTAGAGCCTGCGAATGCAGGGACAAAGATTCTTCAATTTCTTCAGGTTGGATTTAATCACTTTTTTATTTTTTACATTTAAAAAATTTTTAGAGACAGGGTCTCACCGTGTCACCCCAGGTGGCATGCAGTGGCGCGATCATAGCTCACTGTAGCCTCAAACTCCTGGGATCCAGAAATCCTCCCACCTCAGCTTCCTGAGTAGCTGGGACTACAGGCATGCACCACAATGCCTGACCAAATATCTTTTAGCTGTAAACTCAGCTGTGGATGAAAAGTGCCTAGAACAAAACATCGCTGTTTAGTTCATTATGAAACTCTGCTAAAAGTTAAAATGCGGCCCAAGACCCCAAGCAATTTCACATTTCTGAAATGTACTAGAGAATCAGCCAGTTTCCTGGACAAATCAGTTGCCTATGGGTTGTACCACTGGAAAAACAGCTCTCCCCTAAGGTATCTAGAAATCTCCAGGGAAGAGCAAAACCTGGAGAAGCCCATGGGAGGCAACTGTTTAAAGATCTTGAGGCAAAAGAAAGAAGACAAAAGGGAAGGCTTTGGTTTAAGAGAATTGTTTATATATTTCCCACCTCCTGCTTTAAGCTTTGTTGTTGTTGTTGTTATTAAAAAGATCCTTTGAACTTTATGAGGAAAATTTTGGATTTTACAGAATAAAAGAGGAAGGCCCCAGCTGTAATTCTTTTCCTAATTGAGGCTTACAAGGAATCTCATGCTGTCATGGGTGAGACTAATGGCTAGAGGAACTGAACATTGCAGGCAATCCTATAAATTAGTATAACTCTCTGGGAAACCAGTTTTGAACTATGTATGCAAATGAAAGAAACTCCTATGCCTTTTGACTCAGAATCCAAATTTATATGAATCCATGCTAAAAACTATTTAAAGCAGAATTAAAACGTTTGGGTAAGGATGTTCATATGGTGAAAATTACCAGCTTATACATCTAGCAAGAGTAGAAACACTAAACAAACTAGGATACATTTATTTGCTGGAATATTTTTAAGACAATGTAGCCACTGAGAATATTTTGTGTAGCTTTATGAAAGGAAGACAGCTTGGACACTGCCATTCCTATCTATTCCTCTTTGGTAATACCACATCCACAGTATGTTGGAAAAGTATAAAAGTATGCCCTAGATCTTGAATTGGCCTGAGATTTTCAGAGGACAGAGTGGGAAAACCTAGCATTTATTGCCTGTGCTGCCAGGCAAACAAACAAACCAACAAAAAACAGTAATTTAGAAGAATGATAATACATCCTTAAAACTTGGGGCAAAGGCATCCAAGTCTCTTCTCTGGTAGGATTTTCTGCACCCTCTCTGTTATAGACTGGAGACCTGAGAAGCCACTCAAGCCAATGGATGTGAGTCTGAATAGATCCCGCACCATTTTATGTCCAAGGAGCCATGGAAGAGTTCTCCTAAGACATGAAAAGGGGAATTTGGCCACAGCTTTTACTTTGCTCAGAGCCAGACCATAGGAAGAGTAGCCTTCCTGGCCATCAACTGCTACCTGGGTTACCAACAGGCTGCCCCCAATAGGGGTCCAGACATGACCTCTTACAAGCTGGCAAAAGGAAAGTGCATTTCACTGAAGGGGACTGTGTAGTTCACAGGACTAAGGCTGAGGCTCATGTCTACAGCCAACAGTTCCTGTTTAAGTCAAAATAATGGAAAGGACAGAGGAAAAATTTCACAAGAGTTATAAGAATTTTAAAGAAGTTATAATTGGAGAACAATATAGGCTGCCTGGGTGTAAAACAATGAGTTCCTAAAATAAACAAGTAAACTCAGAAAGAGCACGGTAATTCTTGAGTATTGAAGAACCTTGCAAAAATCCATACTTATAATAGGACAAAAGGAAATGAACATCAAAAGTGAAAACTTGAGACTCGGAATACAATGCTTTCAGTGAAGAGTTTACTGGGTATCCTTCTAGGCACAGAACGTGCAGATAGGTATGTATTAGGTATTACTACCTTATTTAAGTAACTTGAATTGCATCATACATATCATTCTTCATTTTGCAACTTTCACTACTATTAGAGGAGTCAGGTAACATACCAGTACAAAAAGCTCTAGGAAATTAGTTTATCACAGTATTTAGAAGCATTGACCCCAAATCTTGACTGCTTGAATTCAGTTTCTGCCTCCCCCACTTCCAACCTGTGAGATTTTGGATAAATTACTGATAGCTTTCCTAGGTCTGAGTTTCCTCTTTTGTAAAATGGGCATGAAATATCACTGGCCTTGTAGGCTAAGTATAAGGATTATTTACATCAAAGCACCTAAGGAAGTAGAAGAATGTCACCCACATAACAAATGCTATATAACTAGTAACTACTATTCACTTACTCTTTTTAACAACAGCACTGTACTGTCTAGAAGTCACTTAACAACGGCCCTCTTGACTAACATTTAAAACCTTTATTCCCTCATTGCAACAAACTTCCTTGGACACAGTATCTTTGTTCCTTTGTTCGCATGCCTGCCACCTTTAAATTAGCATATTTGGTGTCAAGCTCATTAACCTTGATGAAATGTAACATATTTAAAGCAGGTTTTAAGTCCTGAGGTACACAAATATGCTGGCTGTCTGATTTTATGTAAAATAATGATGCTGATAATGACATTGATAAATAACTAGCATATATCAAGCTTTCTAGAGGCACTAAATGTAAAATCCATTTAAAATGGGACCACCACAAAGGGGCTGCTTTTTTGAAAACACAATCATGGTTGTGTTTGAAATGAAAAAGAAATCTCCCTCTGTCATAGAAATTTATAAAATATGTGGACCTTGTAGATCATTTAATTGTAAATATTTGTGCATATTAACTTATTTTCCAGGTTAAAGCTTCTCTGACGGTTTACATTATATTTCCTTTTTTATAGTCTTGGTAGCTCCAAAGCACCAAGATAGTGACTTGCCCCCAAAAGAAAAGTAAAGTAATCACAATTATATTAGTAATCGTAGTGGTCTGGCATTATAGCAGTGACTGTAAGAGAAAATATTTTTTAATACAGGGGTCACCAGCTGTGCTCAGATAGATATTCACAGCCCCAGATGTGTTCATTTGTCCTGCAAAGTGTTTGTAAAAATCAAAGAAGTTGTAAACATTTAAAAATCAACATAACAGTCAGATTGTGATGCAGCATCTCTTCAAAAACGTGACATTCTGCCAACACCTAGAGGTCCCCTGCATGGTGTATCAGTGTTTGGAGGTGAGAGAATCTCCCCTTTGAAAAGTATGTTCCCTTTATACTTCGGCAAAACTCCATCTAGTTTTGCTCTCTGTAGGCCGACTTGTAAGCACTTGAAATACTGTCTCCTGAGTTAGATTGTGTCAGGCATTAGATGAAGGGCTTCACATTCATTATTTCACTTAATTCACAACATCCTATGAGTAGATACTTTTTAAACATACATTTTACAGGTGAGAAGACTGAGATTTGAGGCAGTCCGATGAAACTTGCTCAGTGTCACTCAATGCCTGGCCACGATGTCAACCAGAATTTGAACTAAGGTCTATTTGACCTCACAGCTGAAATGCTTAACCACCAGGCTCCAAAAATATTCACTAACCCTATGTGAATTAATCTACATTTGTGCCTGCATATTCTTAAACTTGGTTCTTGTAGGTCGCTGTGTCTATGACCATCTTCTCTTAGTGGGCATGAGCATCGTCTGTCTGCCTGTCTGCCATTGTTGTATCTGAATGGTCTCCATTCTGCATCTGTCTTCTTTTCCCTCATCTTCATTCCTGTATTCATTCCATCATTATTTTCTTCTGTCACACGATTTCTCTATTTTTCACATTTTTTCTTTCTATTCCATCCTTAGCTCTCCAAAGATGCAGAAAATAAAATATTTTGCATTCCTGTTCTCTATTTTGTACAAGAAACACATTTTGCCTGAATGGAAAGGATTATGTTGAACAATTTAATTTTTTAAATATCAGTACCCCTTGATAGTATACACCCAATTTCCCCTCATTCTCTGCTCACACTCTCATCTGAATTATATCTTCATCAGTGAAAACTTACTGTGACCCATGTGTGATAAAGCCCTAAACATCATCCCCTTTGAGTAAAAAGAGAATACAATTAATCATCCTTTGGGAATAAAGGTATGAATAAGATTCAGTTGTTTGAAAAAAAAATCTTTGTCAATTATTATGAGACAGAGATACCTATATGCACCTTAACCTAACAGCAGTGTCTCACTGTAATTCTCCATTCATTGCACAATTCCGTTCATCACCATGTAGTTGACATCTGTAAGACTCACTCCGTGGCTCCCAAAGCTTCTGTTGCATTCTTCTCCCCCAGGAACAGAAGTTGGTTTCCTTTCTATTTCTACTTCCTTCTAACCTTCAACGCAGTGAATGTTCTGATATCTTTTTATTATTTATTACTGGTCTGATCACAACTTAATTACAACTTATGTGTGCAAATGCTATCTCATGAAGGCCTTTATTATTTTAAATTATTACTTTTTTAAAAAGTTCTATCTCAATCCCCCCAAACAAACCTCGTTACTGCAGTGATAATGCGTAAAATGCATCTATCATAGTTCATTTCTCATGATAGGTTTGCAATATAGTATCACACCTCCACCCTAAATATTTTTCATGGTATACGCACTAAGTTATTTCTTCTTTTGGTTCTAACATTTCAGTCAAAGTGCCTGAAATGCTCTTTTCTTTGGAAAGGACCAGATCACCTACATGGATTGATACGGTTTGGCTGTGTCCCTACCAAAATCTCATCTTGAATTGTAGTTCTCATACTCCCCACGTGTTCTGGGAGGGATCCGATGGGAGGTAATTGAATCATGGGGGTGGTTTCCCTCATGCTGTTCTAGTGATAGTAAGTTCTCACATGAGCTGATGGTTTTATAATGGGCTTCCCCTTTCACTTGGCTCTTATACTTCTGTTCCTACTGCCATGTGAGAAGGACATGTTCGTCTCCCCTTCTGCCATGACTGCAAGTTTCCTGAGGCCTCCCCAGCCATGCTGAACTGTGAGTCAATTAAACGTCTTTCCTTTATAAATTACCCAGTCTCGGGTATGTCCTTATAGCAGCGTGAGAATGGACTAATACATGGATCTAGCAAGGGACTAATTTGACTTGTTAAAACTTTCATTTAATAAACGTGTTGGAAATCTACCATGGCCTCGCCCCAGTGAAGGATACCACAAATCAAAAGCTCATAAACTCCTCTCCATTCCCTCAGAAACCTCACAGGAAATGGGAGACCAACGTACAAACAAGTTACTTCACTAAACTTTGATCTGTACCACCTCTGATGTCTGTATAACATGAAGGGATGTGGATAATTCCACCTTTTAACTCAGAATAACAGGGTCACATAATGTGAAGTGTTTGTGTGGTCATGTAATCACTCCATGGGAACCCCAGGAAGCACTTTTATTTTTCTTTTTTGACAGGTGAGTCATCAAAACATGAGTTAGAATACTTTTGGCTTCAAGAAGTAGACATCAGTTTTTGCTATCTGAAGCCCCAAAAGGGAACTTACTGGAAGGATTATTAGATTTCTCACTAGAAACTGAAAAATTTGAAGTAAAAGAAAACCAAAAACCAGCAACCAGGAGTCTCAGGAACAAGGACAACTCCAGAGACCTCACCTGAAGAAGATTGCGCACCTCCTAAAAAGTAGCCACAAACACAACTCAGCTTCCAAAAATCCCAGCCTTGGAATCTCAATGCCAAATGTCAATTTCCTGAACACATGTGACAGTGGTCCAATCTGTGCAGCCTTGGGTCTATCGTCTATAACCAAGAGACCAAGTGCTAATGTAATTCGAGTGTGGCCACCAGGGTCAACCTTTCTAAGAAGCCATGTCCAGAGAAGAGGAAAGGAGGAGCCTAAACCCAGTGACCCTGAATATTGTTTCTGCCAGTTTCAGATACCAACAGCAACATGGTCATCAGAGTGCTCATTAACATTTATGAGAAAGGCATTTGTATTTCTTCCAGTCAGCTGTAGAAATTAAAGCATTCATGTAAGCTTTAGAGAATTGGAAATGTGAGAACTTCTTAATGTAAACTAAAGATGGTGATAAGAAAGAGATATTTGTACTCAATCCACTTCCTGTTTTTATACTATGACTGCATCTAAAATAACATATATGAGCAATAGTAAGAGAGGAAATGAGGGAACACAAAGAAGGTTGGAGACATTTACCATGAAGGGTGATTCAGTAATTGTCATCAAGTAAGTGAAGGGTTATTATGAAGAGAACTCTGGCCAACTCTTCTTAATCTTCCTAGAGCAAGAATAAATGGATTTAAATGCCAACAAGGGAAGGTTAGGTTAGAAATTAAAAAGGATGTCTTGACAATAAAAGTTATTAAGCATTAACTGAGGATTCTCGGTCATAAACGGTGGGAAAAGAGATCCAATACTTCATGTTAAAAATCACTGAAGTCACTATTTCTTTTTATATAAAATGGATTGTTATAAGAAGGCATTTGGATGGAAAACAAACAATTTTTACAATCATATTTAAGAGCTTGGGAATTAGGCAATCTCACAGTATCCAAAGAATGATAAATAATTGATAAGATCAGTTTTAAGTCAGCTATTTTTTAATAGAATTGAAAGATAATGAACTTCACTAAAGTTTATCACTTTATGTCTTGGAGTCTGTGTCATGGGACTGCCCCTAGATAAGAAAGCCCTCTTAATGGAATGTCCTGGGTTGTTGAAATCACTTGGAGGAATTTCAAGTCAGATATGTTTGCCTATTTACCAGAAGGCCCTGAATATTCATTCTGCCAGTTTCAAATACCAACAGCAACATGGTCATCAGAGTGCTCATTCACATTTACTAGAAAGACATTTGTATTTCTACCAATGAGCTGTAGAAATTAAAGCATCCATGCAAGCTTTAGAGAACAAGAAATATGAGAAGTTCTTAATGGAAACTAAGGAAAAAGTAGAAATGAATGAAGTATTATCATGTACTGGCCATGTGTTAGTAATGACGGAACATAAAGTGCTTGCGCTTAAGTTTTCAAATTTTTCAGTTTATCATCATCAAACTGTTTTCACGAAAGCATTAGGTATCCATTTTTAAATCCCTATCACTCATAAACCTTTATGGTCATCAGTTGTTAATTTTCGTTTATTTAGCAAAAATTCATTTTCAAAGGGGACACTCTATGGAATACCATCTTTTATTGGTTATTGGACTAGTATAGGTTAAAATAGAGTGAAAGATGGTGATAAGGCAGCATTGGTGTCATCAGAATAAATTCATCAGTTTCCAAATTGTGTTCTTTACATAGAAATCTCTACATGGCAATGTTTTAAAATAATGCTCCCCAATTAAGCACAGTACAAAAGTACATGTTCATTATTTTTGTGTCCTGTCGTTGCTGCTATTATTGTTGCTAGGAAAATGAGATAAGTTCTTTTGTGTTATATCATTAGAACCAAGTAAAACAAAGTGTATGTACAATGGAGTAATTGGGGATTAGTAAAAAGTTACCATACGGCATAAAACACACACACACACACACACACACACTCCATTCTCTCACTCAAGGGAACCATTTATTATCCATTGACTGCCACCTGTGTACAAGGGGCTTTGCAAGTCACAACTACAAACAAACACACAATTAAAATAACTGGTGTTGGCGAGGATGTGCAGAAAAGGAAACCCTTGCATGCCGCTGGTAGGAATGTAAATTAGCACAGCCATTATGGAAAACAGTATGGAGGCTTCTCAAAAATATTAAAAATAGAAATACTAATCTGAAATTAAACCAGCAATCCCACTTCTGGGTATATATCCAAAGGAAGGGAAATCAGATTCATAATTTCCTAGATGGCAATGCCTTTTAAATAATGCTTCTCAATTAAATAGAGTACAAAAGCACATGTTCATTATGTTTTAAGTTTTGTTGTTGCTACTACAATTGTTGCTAGAAAAATGGGGTAAAAGCTGCACTTCCATGTTCATTGCAACATTATTCACCATAGCCTCGATGTGAAAACACAAGTGTCTATCAGTGGATGAATAGACTTTTTAGAATGTGGCATATACTCACAATGCAATACTATTCAACCTTAAAAAAATAGGAAATTCTGTCACTTGCAGCAATATGTATAATCCTAGAGGATATTCTGTTGAGTGGAATAAACCAGACACAGAGGACAAATACTGCATGTTCTCATCTATATGTGGAATCTAAAAGTTGAACTCATTAAAGCAATGAGTAGAATGGTGGTTACCAGGGCCTGGATATGAGGGGGTATTGAAGAGATGCTGGTCGAATAATACAAAATTTCAGTTAGACAACAGGAATAAGTTCAAAAGATCTATTGTAGTCAGGTTGAGTGTAGTTAATAACAATGTATTGTCTGCTTGAAAACTGCTAAAAGAGTAGTTTTTAAGTGTTCTCATTATTTTAAAAAGTGATGTGTATGTGAAGTAATGGATATGTTAATTAGCTTGATTTAGCCATTCCACAATGTCTATACATATATTGAAACATCATAATGGATACCACAAATATATACAATTTTTATTTGTTAATTTAAAATAATAAGTACTAGATAAATAGGGGAAGTTCATTTTGATGTTAAAAATCCAGACGTGTAACCTGCTTTGTAGTACACTGGCCCAATTTGAGTGTGTCATGTTTCCTGACAGGTCTTCACTGTGGCATGGACTATGTTCTCTAAATGTCTATACTCACAAAATGGCTTTTCCCAATCTACGTTCAGGGTCATGCCATATATTGAATGTCTCCTGCTGGACTCTGCAGGAAATTGAGTCTGGGAGGCAGATTTTTTTCTTATTCTTTCAATTTGCAAGCCATTGTTTTTGGTGCCATAATTGCTGATGTTCACTTGTTTCCTATTTATAAATCTCATCTTACCAAGAACTTCAGCTGAAGACCCAGGGGAGATCCTGAACTTTGGCTGTGTAGCACTCACAGTACAGGGTTAGAAGAATGAGTGGTATCCTTGTGCTGGTCCAGATAGCTGACTCATGGAGGCTGAGAGATACTGTGAACATCTTCCCCAAGTCTGGAAACAGCTAGATGCGCAAAGGAAAGCAGAATCCCAGTAGATTTTGTGAGTTTTCTTGTTGAAGTACCTAGGCACAGTCAACTTTTAGGAGCTGTGTTCCAAAGAAGTTTCTTTGAAACTCAGAACATGGATCACCTTTGCTTGGTTCATAGAATCAGAACAATTAATATTGCAGCCCAGATTAAGTTTTCAGCCTACTGTTTTCTCAACAAATATGTGACACCTGAAGTTAGATAACACAGGTGCTGCTCCATGGAGCAAAGTAGATATGTGTATCTACATATAGATAATATGTATTTGTATGTGTGTTTTAAGCAACAATGCAGAGGCTTGAATCAAAACTTCCTCATACAAGATGCAGGATCAAAGTGGTATCATTCTACTTAATTGTATAGAATAGTGTAGTCAAATGGACAGTACACTGGGTCTCAATTTATCAAATGCATTTCTTAGCCAGGTGTTAATTTGAAAGTTACTAGGTGGCAGTTTTAGCACTTGGTAGATGTCTTCATGTGGTTCACTGAATCCCGAAGGTCTTAATTTTCCATCGAGAGCACAATGTGTTTGTTTTAACTTCCCTGAATGAAGCTGTTACCCCTGACTCTGAGGCAAGGCTTAGAATGTACATCATTTATGTGAGAGGTGATTCTTCCCAAGGAGAACTTGGAGAGATGACACAGGGAAGGGAGAAAAGCCAGTAAATCAGTAAACGGTATGTTCAAAAGCGGGCACCCTTGTAGAGGACAAGGATCCAGTCTCCCAAGAGACTGGAACATGCCTCAAAGTTGACCAAAATTGAGGGACACAGAGCTGGGATATGTTATGCCAACTCCAGCCCTCATTGGTTGAGGTTCAGTGGCAAACTCACTGCCTGGTGTTTCCAATCTGTGCCTCCTGGAGTCAGAAAATGCCCATGAAGAACTGACATTATGAAATAGGCAATACTATTAACTGCTACACTTTTTTTTTAGACAAGGTCTCAGTCTGTCACCCAGGCTGGAATGCAGTGGTGCGATCATAGCTCACTGCAGCCTCCACCTCCTGGGCTCAGGTGATCCTCCCACCTCCAACATTATTAGGGGGGCTTACACAATCAGGTCATATCCTTCCAAATCTGGAAGTATTTGGACCCAGAGTGTCAAGTACTACATTATTTCTCCTAGTATGAAATGTATGCTGCAAACCAGCTTGAGTTTGTTGCGTTACATCTTTTGATTGATAAAATTCTTTGCAGTCACTCAGTGTTCTTTCTGGTGCAAGTCTGGGTAAAATGGTTGGGTGGGAGCAGGCCCTCAAATTGGCAACAACTGATGTGTGTACATTCACACAGCTGAATTCTTCTAACTTAGATAGGAATGCTTAGTCTTTGCTCAAGTTTGTACAAAATCTATCATAGCTTTAAAGCTCAAATGGAAGTGATCGAAGTCTGATGTTCTTTTCTTTTAGGGCTATATAAATTCATGACATATCTACATGCATAAATAGATGCATATGAGAGTTCTACCAAAGAACAGCAGTAAGGATCCCTAAGTCTTTTCATTAAATTTACAAAACAAAATGTATTCAGTTCACTACCCCTCTCCCTTGAGTGACTCTCCCGAGAAAAATGTCAATACATGGTAATGGTCTAATATCTACAGTACTAAAGACGTTATCCAATGACACCTTCCTAATTCTAGAGCCAAAAAGCTTTAGGCAACGCTTGACTGATAGTTCTCCAGCTTCGCAATAAAGCCATAAAGGGATTGCAGTCTCCATCATATGTCGCATCCCGTGTGCAACAAATAAAAACATAAACTTCTTACAACACAAACCAACCAAATGAAACCCTTTCCAGCACAAAAATCACGTGCTTTAAAGTTAAGTGAGAGTAAAGTTACCTGCTTTTTGGCCTATGAAAACAGCATCATATTAGCTTTGAGTTAGGTGCCAGGTTGATTAAAGTCCATCCTCTTTATGCTCCCAGAATTTGTGGCCCCATTATCTCCCTATACAAACAGTTTTTTAGGAGCAGTTCTGATGTTTGTGATAAGAGGATTGCTATTTTAATATAACCAAAAATTTGTTTGGATTGCTGAATGTGTGCTTGCAGGAAATAATTGTCTCAGGCTATGTCTGCAGGCTGTCAAGAGACAGATTTTTCAGGCAAACTTGAGAGACAAATCAAGTTGAATGCATGTAAGGATATTCTGTGCATAAGCCTGTTCTTTCTTATTACCTAGATTATTGCATGTGACCCGTTTTGGGACACTTTAATAATGGAACTTTCCCAGATTCCATAGAAGAATTTTAATTTTGGAAATGCAAATGAAATGTAGTAAAATTCAACAATAGTAATGATTTCAAACCTCACAAATTCATCAATATTTATGAAGTTGGATTACAGTCATTTACAGATGATGCAATCATCGTTTGAAGCTATCTTCTGTGAGTTAATTTTAAAGATTAAATGTATGTGGTAGTCATGATGTTTTGGTATTTAATTATCTGTTACCTGAGTATAAATGCCAGAGTTATAGTCACATTGCAAAATGACTCCTAAAATAATCAACTTTCATTTATTTCATATCATATCCACACTTTAAGTGGTGAGTTAATTGAAAATGCGTGCAGTTAACGTATTTGACAATTTGATATGTATGTTAATTTATAACTCTAAAATGCATTTTGCTAAAGCAATGTTGAACATATAATTTGGAGATTTTCAAAATCCTGACATTTAAATCAAAGTGTTCACCGTAGCTTCTGAACATGGCAGACATGAATGGTTAATGATTTTAAAACTCTTGGTAGAATAATAAAACCGGATATGGTAGCTTACCAAATGCATTTTCATACAGCTCAAATAAATGAAAAGAGTATTTTCAATGTTAATTACTTAGGTGTGAGAGAACAGAAGACATACTTGTTTCTGTAGGGCTCAGCCGCAATGTGTAGCATACACAGTGAATAATCAATACATTATTGTGAAGTAGAGAAAAAAGGCTTATGTGCAATCTTTAAACAATGAATTTGACGATCAGAGGCAATTATTTGAAAAACATTATACCAACTCTTCCAATCAAGATGTAAAATGATGATAATTATAACCTCCTCTCTCCATTCCAAACACAGACCTGTCCCTGTTATTCCATTATACATGTTGAGAGTTGAGGAGAGATCATTGAATTTAGTCATCAGGCAGTTGTTGGTGATACTTGGGAAGAGTTTCATAGGCTAAGAGAAGAAAGCAGATGTCTGAGGGTGGCAGGGTAAACATTAATTGGAGAGCTTTAGCATTTTGGGTCTGGTGGAATTCAACAACTTCTGGCCAAAGACTGCTAAAAAACATTTCTCAAAAAATACGTAAAAACAATGTATTTTTGATGAAACATATGTTAAAAAAACATAAAAGGTAGAATGAGTATCTCATTAAGTAAACCTAAACAATCTTTTGGTTTCATGGGAAAAATCATCCCCTTAATGAATCATCGAGCTGTCCCTTCGGCATTCTTGAATACAAGTTTAGGGATTCCCAACTTGATATAATGAGGTTATGTGTGTTATTGCATATGGGATTTCTTTCCCAAACCTCAGTCCCAGTACATATAACCCCTATGCTCCCAACCCCAAGCACAGACAAAGGTATTTTTACAGTCTAAATATACAGAACAGCACAGGAGGTAAATACACAGGACATACACAGGATACACAGTTCTTCTAAATTGTCTAGAGCCCTACAACACTAGAGTGGCTGGATGCAGGTTTCTGAGGGTACCTGTTCACCTTAGATACTGGTTGTGGTCTAGAACAAGGGTCAGAAGTTGCATCTTCCTGACCACTGCTCTTTTTTATATATAAAATTCTACATTTTAATGTCTAGGCATCAAGCTTTATTGGATCACAGCCGTATCCATTGGTTTCAGTGTTGTCTACAGCTGTTCGCATGCTTCAGTGGCAGGGCTGAGTAGGCAAAGCAGAGACCGCATGGTCTGCAAAGTCAAAATATGTTTACTATCTGGCCCTTTACAGAAAAGGGTTGCTGATGTTTGGTCCAGAATTCCTGAGTGTTTGAAGGTTAGATTAAGTCGCTTTTTTTTTTTTTTTTTCTAAAAAGTACGATATATCAGGTAAAGTGATATCATTGTATTCTTTAATATTTTATAATATAAATATTTGAAAATGTTTGCTATCAAATGATTCAAATAAAGGAAATCCCACAGAAGAATATTTATATTTTAAAATTTTAGGCTAAGGACACTTGGCTCTGAGTTCCTGGTCAAAAAAAAAAAAAAGGATGAAAAGGAAAAACAGAATCAATCTCTCTCTTTCTCTTTCTCCCCCCCCCCATTCTGTTTGTCTCACATCTGATAATAACTTCTCATGTTGATTTCTATCACCACTTCTTATTAACCTATAAGGATGAGGAAAAACTCTGTGCCTAGTGAGAAGCCAGTTAAATTAGACCTTTGTTTAATAGAAAATTGTATACATTCAAATAGCCCTGAAACTTGGGATCATAGTCAAAAAAATGTGTTGGGGGTGCTAATTAATAGGAATAGGACTTTCTCTGGTTTAAAGCTCTTAGGAGCTTTAAACCTATGATGTTTTCTTATACTGTTTTTCCTTAGGAAAATGCTTGGCAGAAATGATCAATTTAGTATTATGAACTATAATATGGAAAGATTCTGCTTCCTAATTTAATCATCAATATCAAATAATCAGTAATAGGTCCTGAAAAAGTATTAGCCTCAAACTCCTAATTTACTCTAAAAAATTGTATCATGATCAATAGAATTAGTTTTCCATCCATGGTGTTTTAGCCCATTCAGGCTGCTATAACAGAACACCATACATGGGGTGGCTTATAAACAGACATTTATGGCTTACGGTTCTGGATGCTGGAAAATCAAGGCACGGCAGATTCAGTGTCTGGTGAGAACCTGCTTTCTGGTTCAAAGTCAGTTCCTTCTTGTTGTGCCTTCACATGTTGGAAGGGGTGAGGGGGCTCTCTGCGGCCTCTTTTATAAGGGCACTAATCCCATTCATGAGGCTCCACCCTCATGATCTCATTGCCTCCCAAAGACCCCACCTCCAAATACCATCCCTTTGTGGGTGAGGATTTCAGCATACGAATTTTGAGGAGACACAAACATTAAGTCTATAGCGCATGACTTCTGTTATTTTCATATGGAATTTCCAGATTATGTATGTATTAAACCCAAATAATTTCATTTTAAGAGGCGTTAAAAATGAAGAGTGATGAGAGATCAGAGCCTATGTTCACTGGCAGTTGATTTTTTTTCCCCTTTTAAACCATGTGATCTAAAGGCAAAGCCTGAGGACCTGACAGTACCATTGTTCCTTCGAATACTTTAAGTTCAGAACCTCATGAAATCCATGAGAGTGACATTTCAATACAATTCTTTTCCTGAATATGTTATTTTATTATGAAACAAGAGCCTTGCATTGACAAAGAGAAGTAAGTTCATGGACTCTACATTTCAGCCTCTTTGTACAAAATAAATGGACTTTTCTCTTTGCCAAGGGAATGGTCGTGGTGGTCACCTTCACCGTGAAATGCACACTATGGCGACATCTTTCAGGATGCAAAAAGGCATGAGAAGACTGGGTGCCTTACCCCCATCTAAATGTTAGACTTCCATTCCTCATAGCAAGATGACGTGAATTAGAAATCACATGAACTCGATTCTTGGAAATAAATAATTTACTGTTATAAATAGAGAGTTCTTACTGCTAATTATGTATTACATGAAGAGATGTATTACACAAAGAGGGGCATCATTCCAAGCTCTTATGCCTTTCTGGAGATGCATTGGCCATTTTCGAGTTGAAAAAAACTCTGACATATTAAAATAATCCAGTAAATAGATTACTTGAGTGGATGTCCTGATGAGGCACATACTGACCATTTAATTAATTGCAGGGTGTGACGACTGAAAACCTGTTCGGTGATCATATTCTCCTCCTGAAGATCAAAAGGCACTTGTGCCCTTCATGGTGAGTGTGAATACATCAGAGTGCAACAGAGGGCATGCTGGGGAGGGATGCGCAGCATCTGATCTCAATCTGTGTGCGCTCTTTTCAGAAAGTCACTTTGGGGGCTTCACACATGGAGATTATTGTGTAAGTGTCACAGAAGCTAACAAAGCTTATTGTAGCAGAGCTGGGAAAGCCAGAGAATAAACACACACAATGTAGCCCCAAGGTAAAGTAGATCACATCCAGCAGGCTCAACCCCAGGCTGTGTCTGGTTGCTGTCTTGAACTTCAAGTCTGTTTTACCCCACAGCTCTCCACTGACAGCTACCTGGAGCAACACCTTGGGCTCTCACTCACCTTATGGAGCAAGTCACTTCTGGGAAAGCTGTGTTGCTTGTATGAACTTCAAGTTAGCATTTACATTTTAGCAAATTTATATTAAAAACATTTTTTTGAAATTTTGTGATTCTAGCAACTGGTATTTATCAATAGCATCCAAAGTATTAAATAAATAAATTGTTGTGTGTGCTGTATCTCAATCCTACTGCTAACAGCCAGTTGATTTCAATATTAGGAACTATAATGTGGAAACAGTCTGCTTCATAATTCAGCATTAAATCGTTAATAATATGCCCTAATAAAGTATAAAATGCACCATATTTTATAAAGATTTATTGCCAAATTGCTTTTCTATATTTTCAAAAGTATCTTCTGTCTATCAAGCTAATCTTTTCCTTCCTTCCTTCCTTCCTTCCTTCCTTCCTTCCTTCTTCCTTTCTTCCTTCTTTTTCCTTCCTTCTTTTTTTTTTCTTTCTTTCTTTCTTTCTTTCTTGCTTTTTTTCTGATATGGGGTCTTGCTATGTTGCCCAGTAAACATCTTTCTTTAATAAACTGCTACAAATCTACAGTTCATAGCAAGTGTAAGACAATTCTATTTCTATTTTGCACTGAAGGCCATAATCTATGCCATAAAGAAATGAATTTATGCACAAATGAAAAGGAGGATAAGGAATTAAAAAAGCAAATATCATGAATTACAGATAAAATGATTGCTACATAGAAAACCCCAAATAATCCACAGCCCAATTACTGAACAAATATGAGAATTTAACAAGTTGGCCTATCACAAGATCAATATAAAAATTATATTGCACTTAAACTTATTAGAAACAAACAAAATATATTTTTTAATTACTGTTACTAGATACATGGTATCCAGTAGTAAATAAAAATTTTAAAAAAAATGCAAGAACTATCCAGCGAAACACAGTAATGAAACATTAAATGCTTTTTGTGGCCAATAAAAAGTGTTGATTCACAGAAGGGCGAATTTACTGTTGGAACAGACGAGTATATTGATCGAGATACACACCATTTCATGTATAGAAACTTGATATATTACAAAGGCAGCACTGCAGATTCTCAACTAAAGAATGGTCTCATCAATTAATATGTTGTAACAATTGGTAATCAATAGAAAAATTAAAGGGTCCAAGACTTCACTTCTTATGTCTTTTCAAATATTCATTATTGATAGATGGCAGGCATGAAAGTGAGAAACAAGACTGTAAGAAAGTTTTATTAAAAAGCATACTATGATCTTTCCCTGGGTAGGGAAAACACTTTTTAAAGACACAATAAGCACAGACCACGAATAAGAGGATTCATAAATACAACCACATTGATTTTAAGAACTCCTCTTCATCAAAGACATCATAAAGTGTGTGTGGGGAGGAGGAAGGACAGATATTTGCAAATCTAATAATTTATAATAGGTAAGTATCCAAGACATATAAAGAATTCCTTTAAATCAAAAATAAAATGACAAACAATTTAGAATAAAAATGGAGAAAACACATAACAAACTTTTCACAGATCAGGAAACAAAATGCTCATTAATATGTGAAAAGGTGTTCAGGGTAATTTTAAAAAAGATCTCATGCATGCCCACTGGATGGATAAAACTTAAGACTGAAAATGCTGAATAGTAGGGAAGATATGTTTCCACTGGAACTCTTACATACCATTGGGGCAATTGGGGTGTACACTGACACAGCTATTTGAATGACAATGTGTCTCTAATTTGTAAAGTTGAATAGTCACAAACCAATGACTCCACGATTTCACTTCTAAGAGGAATATACCTCATATTAATGCTTGCACAGGTGCAGTGGGGGATATGAAAAAGAATGTCAAATCAGCATTGCTTATAGTAGATAAAATTTGGAAAAACCCAAATGGTTATCAACAGGACTAGGATAAATAAAATATATATGCGTGGGTTGGAATATTTTACAGCAATGAAAATAAGTGAACTATCCTTATATGAACAAAACAAATTATCTTAAGAGTGCCAAATGCAAGAAGAAAATTATAGAAGAGTACATGTTAATGATATTTTCACAAAACTCAAGAGCAAAATACTCAATAGATTGCTCAGTTGTGGTAAAGTCCTCATTGATGAATTGAGTAGTAGGTTCACACACATTCATTTTATTATTGTGTCTCAACCACACACACACACATACACCCACACAAATACATATACACACTGAATATTATACACAATAAACATATATTATTGAAATGCTAAAAAGATGGCATGACTAAGACTACATCTTAATAAAAGTGCTACAGACTACAACAACAAAGCTAATTCTATTTCATGATATCATTGTGATAGATTATTTTCTATCAGTCCAGTTACTCAAGATTAACCTCTCTCAAGGTATCCCACAGCTATTTCTAAGAGGCTCCCAGGTGCTGGCTCAGGTGTGCTCAAGAACAGATCAATTGGTTTCTTATTTACCATTTTGTTTCTGCTGCCTCTATAGGGACAAGAATCAAAAGCCTCAAAACTGTGCATACCCTTTGACAAGAAAAGCATCTTCAGGAAATAGTCAAGGATGTGAAGAAAGACTTGATTCTAAGGATGTTTTTTGCAATATTATTGATAATAAAATATTTGAAACAATAGGGTATTGCTAACTAAAATGTGATTTGTTCCTTATACCCTCCTGCTCCTGTCACCACGTCCCAGCTAGGGGGAAAGATTGTCTTGTGTGCCACTCTATGGCAGGGGATGGACCCTGTCTAAGTTCAACATGGAGCCACTGAAACCAGGCTGAAATCATTAGCAGGAAGTGAATGAAGTTTTCAGGAATAATGGAAGGAATTTACATAATACAAAACATCTTATAACTACTGACTGTGTTAACCCTCACCTATCCAAAGCCAAAGGCCCCTTGCTGACTCAATGCCCTGCCAATAACCTTGCCTACACCCCAGTAGCAAGAAGTTCCTCATCTTCCAACAACTGAAAATATTTTATGCATTCTGCATTTCTCAGAGTCTGAGTCAGACTGCACTCTTGTCCCAAAGAAAAATGTTTTCCTTTGCCTCATCTCAGACCGTTTCCTTGTCTTTTTTTTTTTTTTTTTTTTTTGGCAGAGTCTCACTCTGTTGCCCAGGCTGCAGTGCAGTGGCACAATCTCAGCTCACTTCAACTTTTGCCATCCAAGGTCGAGCAATTCTCCTGCTGCAGCCTCCTGAGTAGCTGGGATTATAGGCATGTGCCACCACACCTGGGTAATTTTTGTATTTTTAGTAGAGATGGGGTTTCACCATGTTGGCCAGGCTGGTCTCGAACTCCTGACCTCGAGTGATCCACCTGCCTTGGCCTCCCAGAGTGCTTGGATTACAGGCATGAACCATTGCACCTGGCCTCCCTTGAATCTTAATTCATGGTTCAGGAGGAACCTCTTCTCAGAATGATTGAGAGTGAATATATCTATTGCCTTCAGGGTAGCTCTACACCTTTGTAAAAGTATGTGGTCATGCTCAAAAGCCAATTGCAACATTCTATCTCTAGATAGCCCTTTCTCAATATCTGGACCAGAAAGCTTTAGAAATGCTCTGCCTAAAATATCAACCAAATGTGGGTTGGGCGGTGTGAAGCCCAATGTAGTTAATCACGTCTTCCTCACCAGAAGATCAAAATACATTGAAGTTCAGTTTTATAATGATCACCTTGCTTCGGAGACAAAAGCACTCATAAGGGAGTTGGATTTTAGGTTAACTTTTTAAAAACGGATTAAACTTTAGAAAATCTGGTTTTAGAACTGATGTTGGGCAGAGTTGTTGGTTACCTTTGCTGCTAGTGTTGCCTCAAAGCTGATGATGAGAGTCTCTAGGTATTTTTCTCACTTCCACCCTTTGATGTAGTATCTCTCCTAGAGCTGGCATAGCTCAGAGGACATACAGCTTCATCCCTATTCTCTACTTACTCAATGTTTCCATGAAATATTAAGATTGACTCCCCTGTATGAAGAAATATACTCAAAGTCACATGCAGTATTCCATCCAAGCCCACTTTCTCCTGGAAGGCAGAGACTTTTAGTGGTGTCACTCAAAATTGATAGCTATTGGCACAAGGTCACTTGAGTGGTGCAAGGTCACCTGAGTGATGAGTGAAACAAGGCTTTGGAAGATTAGGTGGCATGGCTAAGATCAAGAAGATCACTGCAGATCGTAATTTTTTTAAGTAACTTAGTACATTTTCAGTTACAAAATAATAAATGTTTAATGTAAGTAATGTCTTTTTTACCACATGGCTTTAGTAGTTCATTCTCCTCCCCCTTTCCCTTCCTCTCCTCTCTCTCCTCCTCCTCCTTTTCCTTCCCTTCTTTCTCCTTGTCCTCCTTCTTCTTGTCATTCTCCATCCCCTTATCTTCTTCCTCCTCATTCTTCTTCCTAATATTATTTTAATTTTTTTAATCAAGTAGTAGTATTCTCAGATTTTTACCTTAGACATCAAAGACAGTGGAGATGCTGATAAATTTTTAAAATTCAAACAATTAATGACCAAAAAAGACCATATCAGACAGCATACAACTTCTTAATCACCAAAAACAAATTATCACCAAAAACCCCACCTGCATAGAAAATGGATTAAGATGATCATGGTCTGGCAAAAAGAAAGCTGTGAAGGAACTTAATGATCTTCAAATCCACATAGGACTGCACTCAGCTATATTTTTATCTCAGCTGAAAACAATGTGCGTGGGCTGAGGGAAGGGAAGTGGCTTAAGACACAAACTAGGTGAAAGAGGAAGAAAAGTTTCTTTTGATACAGTTAGTTTTAATATTCTGAAACAGACTCCTGCTGAAGCTGATAGAACTGCCTTCCCTGAATATCTTTAAGAATGAGCTGACAATTTTCTATCTCCCTGAAAGAATTCTAAAAGTAAAATGCTGGAATAATGATAGTGAAATAGGAAATCTCCAAGGATTCAGAACTGCCATTCCTTTCTGGAAATGTTTTAAGATCCTCAAATTAATTGTGCAGACTCATAAGTATTTTTGAAGTACGTGCCGTGCCCACTGTGCTGCTGGTTATGAATTGCACTAGACACCGTGGAAGGAGGAAGGATGAGTAACTATTAATATATCTCTCTTGGACGTTATAAAACAGGTGGCAGAGAGATTTATGTACATAAGAAGGTGTCATTTAAGGCAGAAGGCATAGAGTACCAAAGCAGAAGTGCCAATAAAAGTCCAGCGAAGAAGGAGTGTTTATACGAGATATACTAGTGTAGTATCCCATATAGTAGCAGACACAGGAATTACGCATGCCAACCCAGCGAACAATACAGCAGTTAAATAAGCAAAAGCTCTGGGCAATCCTACAAGAGATGGTGCGGGATGTATGAGTTCCACTCTGGAACAAGAGGACATTCTGAGATGAAGGGCATCAGATGGGAGCTGCTGTTTGCAGAAAACACTTATTATTATAAAAATCACATTGGCAGTGTATTAGTCCATTTTCATGCTGCTAATTAAGACATACCCGAGGCTGGGTAATTTATAAAGAAAAAGAGACTCACAGTTCACATGGCTGGGGAGGCCTCACGGTCACGGCAGAAGGTGAAAGTCACATCTTACATGTCAGCAGGCAAGAGAGAAAATGAGAGTCAAGCAAAAGGGGAAACCCCTTATAAAACTATCAGATATCATGAGACTTATTCATTACCACAAGAACTGTGTGGGGAAAATCGCTCCCATGATTCAAGTATCTCCCACAGTGTCCCTCCTACAACATGTGGGAATTATGGGAGCTACAATTCAAGATGAGATTTGGGTGGGGACACAGCCAAACCATATTAGACAGGGTACAACTTTTTAAATCTTTTTAATAAACTTTCAAATAGTTTTAATAAATTTTAAATAATTTTCAAATAGTTTTAGATTTACAGAAAAATACAAAGATAGTACAGAGAGTTTCCATGTTCCCCACACTCAATTCCCCCTATTATTAACATCTTATACTAGTGTAGTACATTTGTCAAAATTAGTAAACCAAAGTAGATACATTATTATTAACAAAAGTCCATAGTTTATTCAGATTTCCTTATTTTTATCTAATGCCCCATTCAAAATACCATATTACATTTAGTTTTTATGTCTCCTTGGCTGTGACAGTTTCTCCCTCTCTTTATTTTTCAGATCTTGATAGTTTTAAGAAGTACTGGGTGAGTATTTTGTAGAATGTCTGTTAATTTGAGTTCGTCTGATGTTTTAATTATGATTCAACAAAGGCTGTAGGTTTTGGGCATGAAGACCATAGAAGTAAAATGCCATTTTCATCATATCTCATCAAAGGTACATGCTGTCAATATGACTTATCACTGTGGAGGTTGACCTTAATCAACCTCAGGTAGTGTTCGTCAGGTTTCTCCACTCTGAAGTTACTTTTCCCAACTTCCCCTACTTTACTCACTGCAAGTTACTAAGCACAGCCCACGCTTAAGGTGTGGGAAACATGTTGCACCTTTCTGAGGATGGAGTATCTACATCAATTATTGGAATTCTTCTGCAAAGGAGATTTGCCCTTCTCTCTCCCTCCATTTGTTTATTTATTCAATTATTTATTTATATCACTATGGACTGATAACACATAACTTTGATACTCAAAACTTTATGTGAGTGAGCCTCTGTTTATTCTTCTGCAATCAAAAATACCTGTCACATGCCTTTTGGACACAATACTTCAAAAAACTCCCCAAATATTATATAGGTAGATTATTTTGTCTGTGGTATTTATTTGGTGGATGGGTGACCTTAAGATTCAATAAGTTCACGTGTGCTTACAATTGAAACAATCCCATCCTACCCATGGAAGCATGTTCTATTAAGAGCAAATGTCTTACTCATTCTTCTGAAATTTACAAGTTTCAGGTTTATAAGTCTCTAATTGGTTAAAACGCCTTCTGGGTGTTGCTAAGCAATTTAGTAAATTGAGTTTCCAGACTTGACCCTGAGTTCCTTCAAAGAATTGAGATCTGATGAATGAACAGTAATAAGGCATTTGCATCAGTCCTGTGTTCATCTAAAATTATTAAAGCTTAAAATTGCACATGGCCCTACAGATGGGATGTGGTTAAAATGGACCATTTCCCAAGCACATATCTGGTGAAACAAAGGGCTTTTGTTTGTAACTGTTAATGTGGAGGATGGGAAAGATTCTCTTAGCAATTAAACCATTAGGGACATGAACAACTCTCCCAAATCATTGCATGTTTAAGCTGAATACTAGGAGAAGTCTATATGTGTGACAGCTTACTTTTTTTACCCAAAATATGCATTTTTAAATGGCATCCTAGGAAAGAAATCTGTGTGAAAGCATGATATGCATAGATAAATGACTGCATTTCCAAATTTCTGTAACCCTATGTTTTTACACCAGTCAGATCTCTCCTAAGACCAATAGAAGCAAGACATTTCATTTTGGTAAAACTCTCCAGCAAAAATATGTTTTTAATAATGCAACTCTAAGTTTGTTCTCTGATACTTAGCACGGTGGTGTTTTTATCAGACCGTGTGGGAGCCTTATTGCCCAGAGCTAGCTGAAAGACCTAAGGGTAAACTAGTACACATAGCTCAGGAAGCCTCACCACCATCTTCTCAGCCTAGACAAAAATGATCCCTGTGGTTATCTTGAGGGTCACCCTTCTTCCTCTGGGACTGCAGTGTATGACTAAACCTTAAATTCTCTTCAACCTCTCACTGAAAATCACCCACATGTCAATGTTACTTTGAAGGCTTTATTGAAAAAGCAATTAGCGGGTTTATATTTTGCATAAAATGTCAGAAAGTGAGATGAGGAACCTGCCTTCTATTTTAGTAGTCTTCAGTTGAAAATGTTCTCATTCTATACTCAGATGCACAAAGAAAACATGTGCTTTTTATGTGTTTAAAAGTAGATCTAACCATTTTTTTTTTTTTTTTAGTATTGGGGTGTTGCTCTATTGCCCAGGCTGGAGTGCAGTGGCATAATCATGGCTCACTGAACCTTGACCTCCTGGGCTCAAGTGATTCTCTTGCCTCAACCTCCTGAGTAGCCATCACACCTGGCTAATCTTTCTCACCTCATTGAGAGTGTGAGATAATCACAAACTTTCAACCCACCAATTCAGAGTGTGACAGTTTCTTCTGTTTAGTTTCTTGAATGACTTGACTCCTGGGTCGATACTCAGTTGTTAATTTTTTATTGCCCTATACTTCTCCCCATGATACTATCTATATATATAGGCAATCTACAGTGACCTTAGGGTGCTGGGAAGAAGGGAGTCTTAAAACCTTGTGGGTGCCGTGAATCCTCACTCTTCTGTGCCACAGAGGAACCTGTAGAGTTTGGTTCCTGGACTGGGTTAGATCTTTCCAATCTATCCTGCTGGGTGAATGTGCCAGCATCCTACCCTGAAGCTCATAGCCCCAGCCATGTGTCACTAGTCTCCAAGTTTGCATATAGCAACTTTCCCTTCCATATTGACGCCCCAGTCATCACTCCTGTGTCTCCACATTCACATATACATAAAGTTCGCAATCCACTACATGTCACAGAATGGCTCAGGTGAGCTACAATTCCCACCCCCTAACCCAGCAAGCCCTCAGATAACATCTCCCCACTCCTCTCAAACCGTGAGAGATCACGAGCCTTTGCAAGACTTGGCTTTCTCTGAGAGCCTCATCACCTCCCCAGCAGAGATGAGAGACACAGGTGCTAACTTTCCACAGCATCTTTATGCCATTTCAATGTTTATGTAGCTCCATCCCAAAATAATTGGGGGAAATGAGGATCCTGCTCTATGATCACCACTCTCTCTCCATTTTTTGTTTCAAGGTGCACCAGGACAGAAGGTACAGGCTTTCCACTTCATTTACTGTCTAGCATAGACTTCAGCTACATTCCATCCCCCTTCAAGATGCCACCAGAAAGCCAGCTCAGCCTTCAGAGAACTGGAGGTTATTGAAAACAAAAATATTGTACTTGTTACTCATATTTTACTTAGCAAGAGTCCAAAAAGAGTCACTGTATGAAATAACAACCCTCAACGTTCTAACCAATTTTATCTTCTCTCCCCTCTTTCTCTCTTTTGTATTTAATAACTGAGTCATGTGATAGCAATTTGCACCAACTGGCACAGTAGAATGATATTCCATGCTATTCCTCACACCTGCAGAAGAAACCCTTCTGAAGACAACAGTCAAATAAGCTTGCATCACAGGTTAGTTCAGGTCAAAGGATTTGATTCAGGACCAAGCTTGGGAGCACATTATTTGCTCCATGTTCAGTGCCCTAGGGCTTCTTCTATTCTGATCAGCCACAATATATCAATTCAGGGGCTGCTGGACATGAATGTTCTGTATAGAAACACAGAAGTATTGCTAACAGAATTATAGGTTAGCACTTTCGGAGTGCTAGATATTACACTAGACCACTTTCGGAGTCAGCTCGATATTACAGTCTGATAAAAAGAAAAATGAAGCAGAAAGCTGCCTTAAAGAAAGGCAGGCACCCTCTATGAGTCCATCCAGCAGAGAATGGTACATTGAGTTCTGTGACTCCTAGCCAGATGAGCAGTCCACTTGATGACATCTAAAGGATTTAAAGACTCCAATCTGCCACAGGCATCACATCTACCTTCTTGTTGATAACACCTGTGAAGCAGCACCATGATGTTGGACAAAAAAAAAAAAAAAAAAAAAAAAAAAAAATTAAAAAAAAAAAAAAAAAAAAAAAAAAAGAGGAAGCAGAGCCTGGCCATCTCATTCTTATTAAAACTGAGTCTCCAAATATGCCAGAGGATGAATGAGTGCAGGGTCCCAAAGCAATTAACAATTGCTTTGTTAAATTGTTTTCTTTCTTGCAAAATCAGAGAGAGCACCTAAAGAGAAAAGAAAAGCAGTAGCTGCTCATGGGGAAACACACACATTTGAATTCCTCTGCAGAGCTGGTGAGGGGTGATGGGGATGGATGATGAAGTAACACAGAGGCATGGCCTATGGATGCTTGACTACATGCTAAGGCTACAACCATGCTTCCGTCTCTCTTTCCAGTATTTGTATTTATTTCATTGTTTGTTTCTGAGAGCAACTGAGCATTTCCCACACTTCCCCAGTGCCCCCTTAACCTTTTTTGGCCTGCTGGAGACATGCCGTCTCATCCTTCATTTTATACTGCATGTACCCTGCCAACTTTCAAAAAAAGAATGAGGCTGTAGGTGCAATGATCTCCCTGTGATGTGCCTGATTTCTCAGTTATAGTCATCTGCACAAGCTTATAATAGCATTCCAATTTTCACCTCCAGCCAGAAAGGGAAACAGGTGTGAATGTGAGGGGTGTGTGTGTGTGTGTGTGTGTGTGTGTGTGTGTGTGTGTGTGTGTATGTGATTTGAGCCAAAGCCTATTTCCATCTCTGTGCTCAATGATTTTATTGCTTGTACCCTGTAGGGTAAAACCCTACTGGGAAGATACTTCTAGAGCTTGTACTTGTGCTTCTGTTTCAATTATTCTGCTTTTAAACCACAGCAAGGCAATTTGTAATGACCCACATGGTAGGAATGTCATGGTACAATTCCTTTGAAATGTTTTTGTCTCCAGGATGGTATTCTTAAGCAATATGAGTTAAGTGACAATGTGGTCTTAATGAAAAATGTGCTACAGAAAGAAAGCATTTTTCTAGAGTAATGCTCCCTTTCAGCTACATAAATGCCAATGCCAGGCAGGGGGGCTTCAGTTGCTTAAAAAATTCTAATTGTATGGGCTTCATTCTGTAGCAAATGCTGATTTCAGTGGCAAAAATCAGTGCATTTTATAAAGAGACAGTTTGCTGATTTCCTGACAGCAACATTTCTTTATTTTTCCACACCTTAGCTTTCAGATCACTAGTATTATTAAAAAAAAAAAAAAAAAAAAAAAGATTGTTTTAACAGCATGTACCATGGCAGAGTGCAGTGGCTCACACTTGTAATCCCAGCATTTTCAGAGGCCAAGGTGGGAGGGTCACTTGAGTCTAGGAATTTGAGATCAACCTGGGCATCTCTACAGCAAACACCACAAATACTAGCCAGACATGGTGGTGTTCCATATAGTCCCAGCTACTCAGGAGGCTGAGGTGGGAGGATCTCCTGAGTCCAGGAGGTCGAGGCTGCAGTGAGCAATGAATGCACCTCTGCACTCCAGCCAGGGCAACAGAGCAAGATCCTGTCACAAAAAAAAAAAAAAAAAAAAAGGAAAGAGAAAAGGGCATGTACTACATCTCAAGACCTGAAACACTTGATGCTTGGGTTATGTTTTCTTTTGTTCTGTATTGTTTTGCTTTTGCTTTACGAGAATAACAACTATGACATTGCTACTCAAAATTTAGACCTTGAAGCAGAAGCCATAGCCTCACCTGGGAGATTGTTACGAATACAGATTATTGGGTACCCATTGCAGACCCACCTGATGAGAACCTGAACTTTTACAAGATTCTCAAGTGATTTGGCCACATCTAAAAGTTTAAGAAGCACTACACTTCAAGAGACATGACAAGAAGGAAAACTGTCACATTTTGTGAGTTTGTGCCAATGGTTCTTAAATTTGGCAACATATTTAAAATGGTCTTATGGGATTTAATAAGAGATTTTGATAGAGTTGGTCTATCGATTTTTTTTTCTGAGGTGAAGTTTTGCTCTTGTCATCCAGGCTGGAGTGCAGTGGTGCAATCACGGCTCACTGCAACCTCTGTCTCCTGGGTTTAAGTGATCCTCCTGCCTCAGCCTCCTGAGTAGGTGGGACTACAGTTGCATGTGACCACACCCAGCTAATTTTTCTATTTTTAGTAGAGACTGGGTTTCACCGTATTGCCCAGGATGGTCTCTATCTCTTGACCTTGTGATCTGCCTGCCTCAGCCTCCCAAAGTGCTGGGATTACAGGCTTGAGCCACTGTGCTCAGAAGTCCTCCTCTCCCAGGCTAATGTGCAGTCAGGATTAAGAATGTTTCTATTAAAATAAAATGGATCCTTAGATTTCATAAAATATAAAAGATAAAAATTTTATATATGTGTGTGTATATATGTATACACACACACACACATATATATACACACACACACACACACACACACAAGTTTTTGCAGGGAATTTGCCATGGTTGGATTGTGTTTCCTCCAAAATTCAGGTTTTACCAATGTAACACTACCAATGTAGATAGTAGGGCTTTTAAAAGGTGGCTGTGCCTTGAGGGATCCTCCCTCATGAATGGGATTAAGGCCCTTATATAAGAAGCTGCAGGTAGCATTTAGCTCACTTGCCCTTCTGCCTTTTGCCATGTGAAAACACAGTGATCCTCCCTTCTGGAAGATGCAGCCCTTACCAAACAACTGAACCTGCTGGTGCCTTGATCTGGGACTTCCCAGCCTCCAGAACTGTGAGAAAATACATTTCTGCTCTTTATTAATTACCCATTCTAGGTACTTTGTTAGAGCAATACAAAACGGACTAAGACAGAACCCAAAAAATAATCCTCAATGGTTAGAACTAAAATTGCGGCTAGTGTAAAACTACATGGATTGAGTGGATTTGAAAATCTTTGCAAAAAGAGCATAAACACTATTCTGACAAGAAACCATTCTAAATTTAAATTCTGAGAATTTTTTTTTTTTCTCACAAGAGCCATCCCAGCATCTTATGCCTATGGATGCTGACACCTACACACATCAAGAACTGTGAAGGGCCTGAGATTTTACTCTACATGCAAGTTTACTAGTTAGTCTGCCACAATGTCACAGGTGCTAGTTGAAGACATGAGACTCCTGGGTCAGAGATAAAGAACAGATTATTATTCATGGTACAAAAAGAAGCTGAAGCATCACATTTTTCATTAGCTCTGCTTGCATCGAAGTCCCACAGGGCTGAAGCAGATAGGCTGAAATGGACTCCTACAAATGCAGTGGATATGTTACAGAAGAGGCATCCCATGCTTAAGGATCCTGGTGGATAGGGTTTGGATCTGTGTCCCTGCCCAAATCTCATGTTGAAATGTAATTCCCAATGTTAGAGGAGGAGCCTTGGGGGAGGTGATTGACTCACAGGGGCAATTTCTAATGCTTTAGCACCATCCCCATAGTGCTGTTCCTGTGATAGAGTTCTTAAGAGATCTGGTCGTTTTAATGTGTGTAGCACCTCCCCCCTCTCTCTTCCTCCTGCTCTGGCCATGTAAGATATGCCTGCATGCCCTCTGCCTTCTGCCATGATCGTAAGCTTCCTGAGGCCTCTCCAGAAGCAGAGCAGGTGGCCAACACCATACTTCTTGTACAGCCTGAAGAACTGTGAGCCAATTAAACCTCTTTTCTTTATAAATTACCCAGTCTCAGGTACTTCTTTATAGCAGTGCAAGAACAGACTAATGCAGTGGTGGACATTCTGGCCCTTTGCTCTGGAAGAAGATACTATAGTCTATCTTTCCAAAGCTCTTTGCTATACAAACATCCTTGAAAAGATGGTCTGAAGCAAACAGTAGATAACACTTCACTTCAAGACACAGTGAAGCAAGACAGATTCAATGGGAGCTGTTGCCCAAGAAGTAACATAAGATGTTTTCATTAATGAATGTGATGGCACTTCCACTGGATGTTACTACATAAAATTTCAGTTAGCTGAACATTGTTTCCTTGCTGACTTCATTTATAAGCTCAGAGATGCATTCAAATAGTAAGCAGAGTTAATACTTTTATCTAATGAAATCCTCTTTTGTGAAAGCTTTGCTTAAAATTAGTTATTTAAAGTAAAATACATAACTATCTTATTCTCTTTATTGAGAATATATTAAGAATAACAAAACAGATTTAGACTGAGATGGTGCAGTTACTGCCAGAGTACTGACTGTAAAATTCTATTTGACCAAAGATAAGAATATGCCATGATATTTAATACTATTGTAGTGGCTTCATCTTGACAGTGGCACACTTCAGGGGAAGAAACAATAGCATCCAAAAATTATGAAAGATGTGAATTGCTGGTGTCAGGAAGTAATTTCAATAGGTTAGGTCATATAAATGTAATAATAGAAAAATTAAGAAAAAAGTATTATAGTCAAAAGTAGTAAAAAAAAATGGGTTGTACTTTTCAATCAGGCCTTCTTAACAAATAGTTTTGTCTGCATGCCTCGTAGACACTAATTTAAGTATAAACGAACAGTCTCCATGATTTCCATTAAATCATCTCGATAATATTGAAGTATATTAGGAAAGCATTGATGCTTAATAAAAATAAGTGATAGTCAAATAGGAATGATTATAGATCATAATAAAATATTAAGATTGAAAATATAGTAGAATGTAAGTCATTGACCATATAATTATCTGCCTTACACAGATCTACTGTTTGACATAAGATAGAAACAACAAAGACAATATGCTTTCCATAGTAATAATTTGCCAGGCACTACACTGTGCTTTTTATTTAAATGGTCCCTTTAATTTTAACAAATAACTTGATGCCAGTTCTATTGTAGCCATCCCCATTTTATGGCCAACAAAGCAAGGCTTACAGAGTTCATGTAAGGGTCCACGACAGTTCACAATAACTGCAGCAGGGTTCTGAATGCAGCCTCAGCCAAGCTCCTCATAGCTGCCCTTTTCTTAATTAAAATAAATAAATAAAAGCTTAAAATTTTATAGACAAGTACACTTCAAATTTTATAGACAAAGTAGTTATCATTCTTGCACTTAGGTACACCTGAAAACATCTCTTTGTTACAGTGGAATGAAAAACAATTAGTTAAGAAGATAGCAACTAAAAATTGTGCCATCTTGTGCTCATTTAACATTCAAGTGTATCTATGGTCTCCTGGATTTTTCAGCCTACGTAGAGGAAAGGTTTAAGAAGCACTACACTTCAAGAAACATGAAAAGAGGTGATAGACATGATAGAGGTGACAGAAACACATGTACATCTTTACCAATCATCTAGCTTTATGAAAGCAAAAATCTAAAAATGTGCACCATCTCATGTTAAATCAACAAATTTTACTCTTTGTGTTTCATTCCAATCTTCTTGTGCATCCACACGTTTTACAGCTCCAATCTTGCCTGCCATGGATAAAATTGTGTTTCTGCCTTTGTCGCTGAATTGACACAAACATTTTCAATGTTGTTATACAAATTTAGGGATTATCATTTTAATGGCTGTATGATATTTCTATCAGTTGACAAAATATAAGTTTTTTGCTCATTTACTTACTAACGCTCAAGTTGTTTTTAATTCTCCTTTTCTTTATTTTGGATTATTTCCCAATATGTATCTTTAAAAACAATATTAGACAGTAAAGTAGGTATTTATTTTTATGCCTCTTTAAACACCAAATGGTTCTTCATAAGCGTTCAACCAATAGACAATGTGCAGTTATAGAATTTGCATTATAACTTAATGATACAGTATGGTACCATCCTCCAACTTTATTAAAGTAAAACACATTTTCATTTTCGTCACAGGTATAATTTGTTGCCAGGAAAAGGCCAACCCAAGAGTAGCTGATGCCAACCCAACCCAAGGGTTGGGCCAAGCCAAGAATAGCTGATGCACTGCACGCGCACAGCTGGGCACCAAGGGCAACAGGGAGGCAAAGGAAAATCTCTGAGAGAGGGAGAGAAAACAATGAAAGGAAGAAAAATGAGAGCAGAGATAGCCAAGACCTGAGCAGGACAGGTTCCTCTGTCAATATCTGCCATTCAGGTCATTCAGCTTTGCCCCAAGTATTTGCTTCTTGTTGTCTTCCAACAAAAACCAACACAATCTCTGGAGCCCTTGTCAGTAACAAAAACTCTCTAGAGAGAATCTAATTAGTTCTTTACCTGGTAACTGACAGATGCTGCATCCACCCACTGCATCCACCATGTCAGGCATCTTCCCCAATTCAGTCTGCTGTGAAGCCGTGAGGGTGACGAGGTGCAACCATTATATCTGCTTGCTTGGACTGTCTGCTCAACGGGACCTGGGAATTGTGGAGACTTCTCTGAGAAGAGGAGGCTGTACGAGCCAGAGAATGGCTTCTAAAACTCCATGTGCAAAGAAATCCCCTGGGGGTCTCAGTAAAATGCAGACTCTGGGTCTGTAGGTCTGGGAATCTGCATTTCTGACAAGCTCTCAGATGGTGCTGATGTTCCAGGTTGGTAGGTCTGACTTTAAGTTGTACAAGAAGAGCCCACCGATTTTGTCAAGCTAGGCTGCAAATTCCAATGACCTGGGGTGCTTTAAAATACTAATGTAAAACTCGGCAATTTGAGAATTACAGTGACTCTAACCAGGGCAATTTTGTTCCGCAGTGGACGTGTGGCAATGTCTGGAGACATCCTGAGTTGTCGCAATGTGGTGGGACAGAGAGTGGGGGAGTTAGTGGCATTCAGAAGATAGAGACTAGGAATGTTGCAAAACAGCCTGTAATGCATAGGACAGCCCCACGGAGCATCATGTGGCCCCAAATGTCAACAGTACCAAGGCTGAGAAACATACTCTGGTAGGCTCTTGCTTCAAATCATGCCCGTCATCTCTGCTGTTGACAGTTATATTATAAAATTAATTGTGTAATATTTCACTGATGGATAATCGGTTAATGTATGTTGAAACATATTTACTGAGCACAATGTTGCTAATTAGCTTTGTCTAACTGCAACATAGAATAGCAAATAGCCAGCCCTGCACTTAGTTTCAGTTATCATGAAGTGCAAGATGCTAGGAGAAGTTCCCCCAATTTGCCACACTTCGGAGTGCTGCCCCTTGATATTCTCTAATCTAAACTGTGAATTCTGCAACACAGATCTTTGACGATGAATAATTGCATTGCGATGCTTTTAATATCAAACTCCTTAAGAAAGGTTTTTGTTTAACATGTTATCCTTTGCATGGTACAGTGTAGCTAAATGCTTTATAAATGGTGTATTTTATGACCTACTTGAGCAGTTAAACTGTCCTACATCTGCAGAATGAAACTGGATGGTGGCTCGAATCCTTGAATTATCAAAAATATTAACTTAGCACTCTGCAGAAATATGCAACTGATGCTACTTGGAGAAATACTAGGGAAGGGCTTTTTATGAATTTTATTCCATGTAGTAACTTATCTTTTATTTTCTACATTTCCTTCATAGCTCTGCAAAAATTCTTCAAAGAAGAAAAAAAATAAACTTGGTTGGCATTTTTACTAAGGCACAGAAACCATGTATACATATAAAACAAATAAAGAGAAAACATATTTGTCATGCAGAATTGTATGAGCTAAAATCAAAAGACTAGAAAACAGTAATTATCAGGATGTTTTATTAATCTCATTTTTAAAATAAAAGAGCTTTCTATGCTGGTTCAAACTCTTTATGCATAGCTCTATATGAGTAAAAAAATATGTGAATACATAAATGATCCTCAACTTTTGATGTGTGTGTGCATATACACATATATCTCGCAGGATGGATTTATGGATGTAGAGGTCAGGTAAGGTTTTTGACATAAATATAAGAGTAGTTGAGTAGTTCAAGGCTGGGCACAGTGGCTCACACCTGTAATCCCAGTGCTTTGGGAGGCTGAGGTGGGAGGATTGCTTAAGGCCAGGAGGTCAAGACTGGCCTGTGCAACATAGTGAGATCCTTGTCTATACAAAAAAAGAACAAAAAGCAAAACAAAACAAAACAAAACAATAGCCTGGCATACTAACACACACTCCTAGTTCCAGCTACTAGGGAGGCTGAGGTAGGAAGATTGCTTGAGCCCAGGAGGTCGAGGCTGCAGTGAGCCATGATGGCACCACTGCACTCTGGCCTGGGAAATATAGTGAGACCCTGTCTCAAGAAAAAAAGGAGAAGTTCAAGAGTAGAGGGTTTCCTCTGCTTTCTCCCCCTCTGAAGGAGATTCATGAGACCCTCATATTTATTGAGCAGGTACTGTAAATAATATTTTGTCTTCATAGCAACACACTAGGTAAGTGTATTTGTATGAGTTTGTAGAATTTTTTAAATGTAGGAAGTTAATTGCCTGGCAGAGAGCACAGTCAGGATCGGAACTTGTCTCTGAACCCAAAGTCCAGCGTCTTGCATCATATCATGCTACCTCCTGCCACAGGGGACCTTCTTCAGTCTTTCCCAGGGGATAGAATTGCTGCCCAAGCACAACATTCTAATAAACAAAATGACTGCAAAGCTGGAATATTTTTCCCATCATTTCAGCCAATGTATTGGTTATGGAGGGTGATCAGAAAAGAGATAGTAACCTATGTGAATGGAAGAGGTCACTGAGAAGTAGGATGAACTAAACCACAGTTGACTACCAAACACAGACACTGGTCCCTGTTCCCATTCTGATTTGTGATTCTGCTCAGTGACAGGTCTGCATTACCCTAAAGGTGGAGCTGTGGAATTGCAATTTTTCTAAAGAGCCCCAGCTAAACTGGGATGTCCTGCAGGTTTGGGAATGATTCATGGCTTTAATTGGGCTTAATCACATTTCCATGCTAAGAGGGATGTCCTTACCCTTGAACAGACATGTGTGGAGAACTGGAGTGATTTATACACAGGACCAATAGCAGAATCATAGCCTTTTGAGGCTGGGAAATTCAGGGGAAAGGGTTCAGGCACGGAAACAAGACAGCTCAACCCTCATCTTGTCACTCACATTTACTGGCGCTGGGGCCTTGCACAAGCTCTGGAACTTCTGGGCTGTTAGTCCTGCCCTCCTCACCAGACCACCATGTGACTTCTCCCTTCTCAGCAGAATCTTCTCCCAACTTGTGCAAGAATCTTGTACAAGACAGCAGCAATCTTTATTAATCAAATTACTTCAGAAAGAACAATTCCTTCAGCATAAGCTTTTCTAATGCTAACCATGTAAAAGCTAGTTATTGGCATACATTTTAAACATTGCAACTTTAGCAAACATTTTAGAGGTTATTAGTTGTTTATAATTGTCAAATAATTACTTAATGATTGTTTAATTTAGTAATGCACTTTTTTATGTCACATAATAAAATGTGTGTGTGTGTGTGTATGTGTGTGTGTGTTTGGGGGGCACTGTCTGTTAGGGTCACATTTAGCTTAAAATAACGTTTTTTAATTAAAAAAATGGTTTCCTACCCATATGCATTTCAAGAGGTGTTCCATCTCTTTCTTTACCCACAATTGTTTGTGCAGGAATAAGTAGGTGTCCTTTATTGAAACATCCTAAATAAGACTTTTAAACTTTGAATTCTCAGGCTTTGTACCCTTGGCTCTCATCTCGTGGATTACAGTGATGACATGGCTCTCATTTTAGGATTGTCAGCTTAAAGATAAGAACAGGATGTGTGGATGACTTAGGTACCTGAGCAAACATTAGTAGGTGGACTCAATTCCAGGCAAACAGCCAAAAGAAGCCTTGAAAACACAAAGCTCCAGATACTGCTTTTCAAGTTCAGCAGCACTGCCAGAGGAATTCTGAGATAATAAAATGCTGCAATTCTGAGACTGCAAGGCTAGAAAGGTCTCAGACTGCCTGAAGACTGAAGAGGAGGAGGCTTGACTTGCCTACAGAGGAAGTAAATTCCATGCACTAAGAAGAAAGGGGAGCAAGTGAGATCAAGTGGTAGAGATACCAAATCCCAAGTCTTCTCACCCTATGTATAAGTGATGGCTGATGTTAGCCGCAGCCAGCCACATGGAAGTGTCTGGAGGAGGAAGGGTGGCCCAGGAAGGAAAACACACAGCAGCTCTCATCCAAGACACCAATCCACACTCTGAGTTTAGAATAAGCTCTACATAGGTACAAACCATTTTTTTAAATGTTATTTCACATGAAACTGCAAGGCAAACCCTACAGACACCAGATTGCAACACAAAATGACATCGAATTTGTCATAAGCAGATTTTGAAGCAAATATAAACAACACATTTAATGCAATGGGTTGACTTCACAATACAGAATCTTCTCACTTGTTCTTAAAAGCCAGCATGTGTGGTGGCTCCCATCTGCAATCTCGGCACCTTGGGAGGCCAAGGCAGGCGCATCACTTGAGGTCAGGAGTTCAAGACCAGCCTGGCAAACATGGTGAAACCCCATCTCTACTGAAAAAAAAAATACAAAACTTAACCAGGCATGGTGACGGGTGCCTGTAGTTCCAGCTACTCAGGAGGCTGAGGCAGGATAATTGTTTGAACCCAGGAGGTGGAGGCTGCAGTGTGCTAAGATTGTACCACTGCACTCCAGCTTGGGTAACAGAGTGAGACTCCATCTCAGGAAAAATAAATAAATAAATAAATAAATGGAACTAGCACATGATGGACTCACTAGCATAAGACATTCCTACACCGTGTCCTTACAGAATCAGCATGCCACCTTTGTTTCCATGAGTTTGGTCATACAGTAAAAAAAAAAAAAAAAAAAGAAAAAAAAAAAAGGAAGGATGTGTGCTAAGGCCTCACACCGAATTGTTATGTAATTCTACCAGGTCTTTCCATCATCACAGGAAGAAACACCCAAAAGGTTCTCGAGATTCCTACACATCTCAGGTACACATCTATACATAGCTGCATACCACACATTCTCTTGTATCAACCCGTTTGGCAATAGTAAGTTGAAATCCAAGTCTTCCACTAAAGGCTGATTTTTGTGCCTATGCTTTAAAGCAATAAAACCAACCTGTGTTATTTGGATAAAGAGTGATCTTGTTCTCTGACTTTACTTATTTGTTTATTTGTTTATTTATTTATTTCTCTACGTGTTTTACATGTTATGGGGAAATGCTATTGCACTGTAAGTAGTTTAGCCTTTCTTAAGTCAAAATTTCACTTAATACCTTCCCCTAACCATCGCCAGTTGGATTAGTAATCACGGCAGCTGCACGGGGGCTCCCAGTGGGTGGGGAGTAGGAGCCAGGAATTAAGTAGATGTTTGTTCAAAACATGAAATCATGAGATTTAAGTTAAATTGAGAACACAGCAAGGATGCATGTTCCCTCACTATGACAGAAATGAACACCTCACACGGTATAAACTGATAATGTTCCATAGTAAAATGTTATTACAACTAAACAGTCCTTTCACTAGCGACCTGTTGAATTTCTCAGAGAAGAAACAGATAGAATACCGTTGTTATTTGTTCCTTCATATCTCCCATATGTATAGTAAAGATCTCAAAATAGTTTGAAATATCACTGCTAAATAAAGATGACAGTAACAATGGGAAAAAAATCTATATTCTAAAAATTCACCTAAGCTTTTATTAATACTTGGGGCAAGAAAATGTAGAAAAAAAGGGATGATACAAATTTCTTGACTGCACAATTATCTTCTTTATCTGAGTACACTCATTTTTTCACATTATATTATAAAGCTCTTATTATAAGCATTGAACTAGTACCTATATGCCTTCCATCACAGCACAAAGGGGCTAAGTATAGTATGTATGACTTAGAGGATTTTCCCATCATTTGCTTGTCTTTTAAATGTTTTATAAACAATGCTGCTTTGTAAGAATCCTTTGTCCTCAAATATAGAGCTTGGAATGCTAATAATCACATGTAAAACAAATAAGACCATTTCATGGATGTACTCTGAGCATCTTCATGCCGTTTCACAATACAACGTATTCTAAGGTTCTTGCTCCATGATTTAAGCAATGAACACAACTGCTGAGTCCTAGGTTGTCATCCTCAGGAGGATGGGTTGAGCCCAGGAGTTCAAGGTTGCTGTGAGCTATGATGGCACCACTGCACTCCAGCCTGAGCAACAGAGTGGCAACCTGTCTCAAACAAAGATGATGCCTCTGTGATGTGGCCCTGTGTCACACCTAAACAAGCAGGTGCTTCCTTAAAACACTTGTCATCTTGGCATCTCACAACGGGATGTGATTTGGGAATGCTTATCAACCTCAGGTTTCAGAAGTTTTTACTTCATGGCCCAACTTGCCCTGTGTACATTTCAAAGAAACAAAGCCAAACAAAGCAAACTTTGAGCATATCTTTAGCCCCTCCCATTTAGACAGAATTTCAGTAGCTTTTTCATACCCCTTTCCCTACTCATCAATGTGGAAAATAAAGAAAACCCCTGGTTTCTAAAATCAACAAAAGAAAGGCTGAATTTAACTGGATGCATTTCGCTAAAATAATGGTTACTTGAAAATCTGTCAAATGCAAACCTGCTGTGGACTGAAAACTTTCCTCCATACCTAAAGATGAACAGAACATGTTAAAAAATCAGTAACACTCTATCTAGGGGAGATATATATATATATCTACTATGAATACATATGGCTATATGAATTTAAGAAAGATGTTCTATGAGCTTTTCATGCTCCCGAGTTTTGACTGAAGAACAGAGGGATAAGTTTACGTTACAGTCTACATTTATACTTACAAAACCAGGTAGAACCTGAGGTGAGAAGTTCAGATTGTTATTTATAAGTCCAAAGAGTGAAGTGAACCTGTCAATATTATTTCCATTTCCAATGAAACAATGACTTGGTGTAATTCAACTGTTGTGATAAAAAAAAAAAAAATCCATAGTTTTTTCTCAGGATTATGTAAAAAATAAGTTCTACAGCTATCTTAGAATTTCCAAAATATGCTTACATTTAAATGCTATGTCATTTTAGGACTTTGAGTCTCTTAAGTCTTTAATTGCTAGCATTAAAAAGAGATTAAAGAAGACAAGAGAAAACAAGAAAAATAAGAAATAAAAGACAATAAAACTGAATTATTAGGGTAATTTAATTCAATTTCAAGATCGATCTCTCCACCTACACATGCATATGTAGGTATATGTAATATATATGACAATGATGTCATCTACGAGAATCTTATATATCTATATCTATATAGCTATAGATACATATATATCCGTAGTTCTACTGTTTGTATAGAGCATTGCTTTATTCACTGAGCACTTTCAAAGGAAGATAACCTAGGAAAACTAGTTTGAACTTATCGATTTAATGATTCCCCTTTTAACTAGATTCCAAATTTATGAAAACTCTGCTGGAATCCTAATTAATCACTAGAAAAAGTGTTGTCATTTGGAAAAGTGGGGTGTTATAAAGGTGAACAGGCCCCCTAAAAAAACCCTGTTGATTCTTGTTCTTGGAGTAGTTTCCTCCTCATTCATTCCCTTATTTTTCATCAAATTCCATTGACTTCTGAAGTTTTTGGGGGAGGAAGTTCATACACAACTCTCATAATATTGACTAGGAGGTCAAATGACTTAAGTATGGGATAGAACTGATAAATAGCTATTTGGCTATTCACAGGGACATTATCAGATTCAAATGCTCCCTTAAGACTGGCAGAAAGCAAGAAGATTTCCCTTCTACACACCCATATAAGTAACAAAATCCAATAACTCCACACATTTGTTGAGCTAGGTAAATGATGCATCAGGGAGTAAACATATCTCATCATTTGCCTCATCATTCCCATAAAAATATATTATCATTATCTCCACTATTAAGTGTGCAGGATCTACTAAAAATAGCCTCACAATGAAAATGTTCTTTAAATAGGGGTCTTCAAATACAGAATAATATTATTGTATAAGAGGGATCTTAAATTCTTATGTGTGCAAGAATGTTTAGTGTCATATCACAAATTACGTAATGGGAAATGAGAAAGTCTAGACAAAATGAAGTCCAACAGAAATCACTTTTCCAAATTTAACTTATCCACACTTTAGGTTTTATTTCATATTTTGAGAGTCCAATTATTTACAGCTTTCACACCTCAACACCTTTTCTAAACACAACTCTGATTCCTCTTAAAGGTACCAGTAAGAGGAAATCAAGTGTATTTGCAATTTAGACCTTGTTATTTTTGTTTCTTATAAAAAATAGATACAATCAAGAGTGCCTTGTGTCAAATCTCTTGTGGATACATTTTTAAAAAATGACATGTGCTACAGGACCAAAGGTCTTTAACGTGATTCAGAGACCTATTATTTGCAAGAGAAAACATTGGAGATCAAAACCATCATGAGATATGTTTGCTTCATGGCTATGATTATGATCAATTTGCATAAAATGAATGCCTTTTGTGCCTTAATGTTTTGGGGAAAGCATATGTGTTTTAAATATCTATAAATTTTGTTTCTATTATAAATGAAAAGGAAAAGAGAGAAGAGGGGAAGATCATTGTAAGACTAAGTGTCTAGTAGGTAGTGTCAGTTCTGAGTTCCTCCAATGGATTTCTGCGTTCCTGTAACAACCTTGACTCTTCCAAGAAAAACAGTTGGGAGAAAGGCGATTGGGAAAAGTAATGACACATGTCTCTAGCTTTCATATACACATTCAATAAAATATACAAATGTTTGCTCTGAAACGAGTATAGAAACCTGTCCGACTAGTTTGTATCAATTTTCACTCCATCTTCAGGATCTGGTAGCCTTACAACTGAGGCATGTTGCAGAATATTCCATAGTATTTTACTAACCACTGTAATTTCTTCTGTTTCTAAACCTTAATGGCTTTTTAAAATGATCTCTCCAAGTCCAAATCCTGAATGCATCCCTGTATTATGCAGTGTGAGCCTTAAATTACATAAGAAATGTTCAAATTAATGATGTTCAAATATTAAATTGATCTCTCAGGGCTCAGTGAAGCCATGAAACTAGTCTAGTAATTTGGACCCTCTCCTTGCCTGGGATATTTTAATGGCCTAAAAGGCTCCTAATTTCAATGTATAATAGGTGTGCTATATTTTAAATAGCTTTCATCTGTCTGTAGCAGTTAAATGGTATAATAAGTTCTGTTATTAAAGAGTCCAGTATGTAGAGAAAAATGTTTTATAAAGTCAAGAATAATATTTTACTGTGGTACAATTCAGGTTTCATTTTTCCTGGACTGTGTTTTGAGATTTTTCATTTCTCTCCTTAAACCGAAGAGCATCTGTTTTGTAAAATACATGAGATATTTTGAGTCACTTTGGCTTCTACTGATAGTTTAGACTTTGGTTTACACTACCAAATGCTCTTGCCAGTTCCTCTGCCTGTTTCCAATTTCCTTGTTTATTCCTTATGAGGTTTATTTCAAAATGTAGCTTGCTGAGACCCCTGAAGGCTCATTAAGCATGAAGGTCATAGATGTATTAATGAAAGTTTAAACATGCTGCTTGGTAGCACAGCTGTGACTGATGGGCACTGGGTAAACAAAGGACTCACCCAAACCCAGGATCAAGTCTCTGCCATCTGAATTATCCCTGCTTATTTTTACAAACTGGACAGTTCTGGTGTCTTACATCACTAGTGCTTCTCCTAACAAACAAACTGGGGAATCTAAAATACCACCGATGACAACCATCCGAAACAGGTGTAAATACCTGACATTTCAAGAAGGCTTCACCAAGAAGCACAGCTTAATTACAGAGAAGCAATTGTGAAGATGGAAATAAATGGTCACACTTCCCTGATGTTTCTTGAGACCCTGACAATTATGTAAATATAGTTTCTGCACATTTATTGTGTCTTTCTTCATCTTAGTTTTTCAGAGAAAACTATTAGCCATAGATAAGTAAACACACACGCACACGTGTGCACACACACACATGCACACACACGATGCAACACAGACATGTTATAATAAACAGCTAATTCCAACCAACAAAAATTTTTCATCATTGACCCACATAAGAAAAAATTTTTATGCATGACTTTTAACTGCATAAATACATTGTTTTATCTAGTCGTAATTATCAATATTATAAATGTATGAATCAAAAAATACTATGTATTTTTATGTCTACATTAATATAGTGCTTATACTAAAGAGGTAGCCTATTTTTAAAATTTGCAAAATTTGTCCTCTGTTAAAACCACTGAATTTATACTCACTGAGTAATTTTGATTGATCAAAATGAGTAGTATGTTTATTTAGAACCATTTCATTTGATTTGCCAAAATGTTTTAGTCCTGTTAAAACTGCCAATACTATTAATCATCCCAAATTCTGGGAAGTAGGCTCAACCTGACCACAGATTATTTAAAAAATTTTATATGGGATTCTATCTGCCAAAGGACTTCTAATAATGACTTTGTCTTACTAGGTTTTTGTTATGATTACCATTATTTGTCACTAGAAGAAGAGATAGAAAGATGCTGAGGCTCGGATTATGTAAATATGAGTAAGCCCAGCTGTAAAATTATCCTGCTTTGCTTTGCTTTGCGTTGTGTGTGGCAATTGTGAAAGACTCAAGCTTATTCCAGTAGACTCGGCGGACAACAAAAAGGCATTGCTGACCCTTCTGTTTGAGAACTTGTAAGCAATAATATTGGCTCGGCCTTACACTTGCTCATGTTCATTATGCACGTTTCCATATCTGAATGCATCCCTGATAGGAGTCCACAGACAAGCTTACTAGTACCCAGTGCAGTCTATAGACTAGCCTACCCACACCTAGTGTAGTCTATAGACTACCTTATCCTTATCAAGTATAGTCTATAGACTGGATTACCCATATTCAGTTTATTCTATAGACTAGTCTACCTATCTCTACCCAGTGGAGTCTATAGACCTGCTTACTAGCACCCAATTTAGTATGTAGACTAGATTACCCATATCCTCTGTAGTCTATAGACTAACTTACCCAAAGCAAATATAGCCTATAGACTAGATTACCCATATCCACTGTAGTCTATAGACTACTTTCCCCATATAAAGTATAACGTATATAATAGACTGCCTATATCCAGTTTAGTCTATAAACTAGCTTACCCAAACCTAGTGTAGTTTATAGACTAGCTTACCCATACTCAGTGTAGTCTATAGACTAGCTTACCCATACCCAGTATAGCCTATAGGCTAGCTTTTCCATACCCAAAGTAGTCTATAGACTAGCTTACCCACACCCACTGCTGTCTGTAGAGTAGCTTACCCATCCCCAGTATAACCTACAGACTAGATTACATATATCCAATGTATTGTATAGTGTAGCTTACTCATACATAGTGTAGCATATAGACTAGCTTACCCATACCCAGTGTAGTCTGTAGACTAGCTTACCTATAACAAAAACACATGCAAAACATTTGCTTATCAAATTGTAATTTCTCTAGGGCATGTATTATTTAAAGAAAATCATTCTATACAATAAATAATTTTATTAAAGGAAGATTAAAATGACACACATCTGTAACCCTAAGCCTCTGTGTTTTAAATGTTATTTGGGTATTTCTTGGTCTCCAGTGCTCATCCAAACACAGGCCTACCTCACTTTGTTGTGCTTCACAGATATTGCATTTTTTACTGAATTGAAGGTTTGTGGCAACCCTGCATTGAGCAAAGCTATACATAATTTCTCCAACAGCATGTGCTCACTTTGTGTCCCTATGCCGTATTTTGGTATTTCTCACAAAGTTTTTGTTATTATTATATTTCTTATTATTGCTATACTTGTCCTGGTGATCTGTGATCAGTTATGTTTGTTATTACTATTGTAATTGTGTTGGGGTGCCACATATCACACCCTTATAAGATGGCAAACTTAATTGATAAATGTTGTGTGTGTTCTGACTGCTCCACCAACTGGCCATTCCCCATCTCTCTCTCTCTCTTTAAGCCTCACTATTCCCTGAGACACAACAATATTGAAATTAGGCCAATTAATCCCCTACAAAGGTCAAGTGTTCAAGTGAAAGGCAGAGTCTCTCCCTTTAAATCACAAGCAAGAAATGATCATGAGGAAGTCATGTCGAAAGCCAAGAGAGGGCAGAAGCTAGCCTTTTGCACAAAACAGCCAAGTGGTGAATGCAAAGGAAAAATTCTTGAAGGAAATTAAAAGGGCTACTTCAGCGAGCACATGAATGCTAAGAAAGTGAAGCAGCCTTTTTGCTAATATGCAGAAAGTTCCAGTGGTCTGAATAGAGAATCAAGCCAGCCACAATACTCTCTTAAGCTAAAGCCTAACCCAGAGCAAGGCCCTATCTCTTTCTGATTCGATGTAGGCTGAGAGAGATGAGAAAGCTGCAGAAGAAAAGTTGGAAGCTAGTGTAGGTTGGCTCATGAAGATTAAGAAAAGAAGCCACCTCCATAACATAAGAGTGCAAAGTGAAGCAGCAAGTGCTGATCTAGAAGCTGCAGCAAGTTATCCAGAAGATCTAGCTAAGATCATTAATGAAGGTGGTTACACTATACAACATATTTTCAATGTAAATGAAGCTGCCTAATGTTGAAGTAAGTTGCCATCTAAGACTTTCATAGCTGGAGAGGAGAAGTCAATGTCTGGGTTCAAAGCTTGAAAGAACAAGATAACTTTTCTTACAGGCTAATGCCGCTGGTGACTTTAAGTTGAAGACACTGCTCATTTAGCATTCCAAAAATCCTAGGGCCCTTAAGAATGATGCTAAATCTTCTCTGCCTGTGCTCTAGAAATGGAACATCAAAGCCTGGATGATAGCACATCTATTTATGGTATGGTTTACTGAATATTTTGAGGCCACTATTGATATCTACTGCTCAGGAAAAGGACCCTTTTCAACATTTACTGTTCATTGACAATGAATCTGGTCACCCAAGAGCTCTCATGGAGATGTATAAAGAGATTAGTGTTCTTTTTGTGCTTCTCAGCGCAACATTCATTCTGCAGCCCCTGGATCAAGGAGTCATTTTGACGTTCAAGTCTTATTATTTAAGAGATACGTTTCATAATTTATAGTTGCCATAAATAGTGATTCCTCTGATGGATCTGGGCAAAGTTAATTGAAAACCTTCTGGAAAGGATTTACCATTCCAGATGCCATTAAGAACATTTATGATTTGTGGGAGGAAGTTAAATTATCAACATTAACAGGAGCCTGGGAGATGTTGATTCCAAGCCTCATGGATGACTTTGAGGGGTTCAAGACTTCAGTGGAGGAGGTAACTGCAGATGTGGCAAAAATAGTAAGAGTAGTAGAAGGAGAAGTGGAGCCTGAAGATGTGGCTGAATGGCTACAACCTCATGACTAAACTTGAATGGATGAGGAGTTGCTTTTCGTGAATGAGCAAAGAAAATTATTTCTTGAGAAGGAATATACTGGTGAAGATTATAATATATAATATACTTGTGAAGACTGTTGGAATAACAAAAAAAATCTAGAATATTTACATAAACTTAATTGATAAAGAAGTGGCAGGGTTTTAGAGGATTGACTCCAATTTTAAAAGAAGTTCTACTTGTGGGTAAAATGCTATCAAATAGCATCTCATGCTACAGAGAAATCTTTCATGAAAGGAAGTGTCAACCAACACAGCAAATGTCATTGTTGTCTTATTTTAGGAAATTGTCACAGCTATCCCCACCTCCAGCAACCACCACCCTAGTCAGTCAGCAACCATCAACATTGAGGCAAGACCCTTCACCAGCAAAAAGATTACAAATCGTTGATGGCTCAGATGATTGTTAACATTTTTTTTAGCAATGAAGTATTTTAATTTAGGTGTGTGTATTTTTTAGACACAATGGTATTACACACTTAATGGACTACAGTACAATGTGAACATGACTCTTATACTCACTGGGAAACAAAAAAAAATTGTGTGACTTGCTTTTATTGTGATATTTTCTTTATTGTGGTGGTCTGGAACTGAACCCACAAATATCTCTGGAGGATACCTGTAGAAGCCCCTTAGCCTCTCTTGTGAGACAGTTGACAGCTTTGCCAATGTCTACATTTTCCAGTAGATAGTACAAGTTGGCAATATGTCTCCTTCCACTTACAAGGAGGTGTCAGGACTAAATGTATTGCTTAGTATTAGTGATGGTTACACAGTGGTTTCTAATATAATTATATCCTGCTTTCTCTACATGGTTTCCAATGTTTTTTAATCTTTATTTAACCATAAGGCAATAATGAGTAATTTGCTTTCATTGTTTCCTTTTTATTTATTACACAACATCAAACTGAGCTTCTACTATCAGAAATACGCTCATAGAGGTGACAATGAATGAGCAACTGATGTATGATCTACGTCTGCCAAGAGTTTATTAATGTCTGGAAAAGCTCTCAACTAATAATAAAAATAAAAGTAGCAATAACAAAAATAGTATTTAATATTTCCTAGGTGGTATACAGTAGACACACAATTATAAAAAAACTATAATATTTTAGGATAATTGTCTGAATATAAATAGATATTGTATTAATGCTCTTTCTGAAAATAGTACTGTATATAGATTTCTCCTATTTAGCATATATTAATGTTTTTCTTACCTCTGTCTCCGTGTGGCTTTTATCTATGAGATCTAGCTCTATCCCCTGGAACGCAACAGGAGGAGTTCTCTTCCTCTCTTACGTGAATTTCAAATATTTCAACAGCAAGATATGTCTTTTCCAGACTAATCATCTCCACCTGTTCCAATGCGTCCCAAACAACAGTTCCTAATCACCTCATCTTATGGATTGGAGATCCATATATCCTATTTAGTTGTGATTACTTTTAAATTGCAGGGCAAAGAAAAGAACAGAAACCTGGACAAAGAGTCTGAGTAACATGAATAACTGAGTTTTCATATTTGTAAAGGACAGGTGCTTCATTGTTTATGACCTATGGTGTGCATGCTACCATGAGCACACCTACCATCTTCTTCTACACACTTTCTCAGAGCCCGGGTGCAGACTTCCATTCACATTAAAATTTTTCTTTTAGGTTGAGCCCGACACAGAAATGGAGGAGGCAGCTGTAGAAACAATAACATTTGTGGATAGGGAAATGGCCAAATTCCTTTTTCATTCATGTGCCTGCACTTAACAGCTAGCATACTGTGAAAATAAAGCATGTTTCAGTGAAATACCGAAATGTAGGAGAAATCCTATTAAGCCACTGCTATCTATGCATACATTTAATATGCTTTTATATATTTGTCTAGCAAGTCAGTCATCCACCTAGCTGAAGTCATAACAAATGAAATTCAAATATATTGAGTGGACACTGGTTATGAAGTTTCATAATCGTGATATGTTGCTAGCAAAGCATGGGGGAGCCAATTAAGTGCTTAACTAATACATGGTGAAAATAAGGTACTGTCTAGTAACAAATGTGATTATTATGGCTTCTTTCGATGTTAACTTTGAAAGGTTGTGATTTGAGAATCTGCCCTCTGTATTTTTAATATCTGTTTGTAAATCGGAGCTAGGACAATGGTATGAAGAAGAATTCCTCTGTCATCTGGTAGACTACCAGTCATGCATTTAGTGTAAGACCTATGGATCTGCCAGGCACTGATCCATTGCTCTGTTATGTTCTGTTGCATCTTTGGAAATTAACTCCACAGATAATTCAAAGGGAAATGCATGTCTTTGGCACATACATTGCAAGATTGTCTTTAGTCATTTCTTTGCCCCTGCAAGGCACGTGAATGGAGATGATAAATAGGCATCTATTTTCTTAATAGGGCTTAGATCTTGGGTTGCAGGAATGGTTCACTTGCAATTTCCTTTATATACTTGAAGGTTTGTTTGGCCCTTACTGTCCTGGGCTGTTTACTGAGAGGCTCAGAACCACTTAAGCACATGTGCACAGAGAGTTGACTACTGGAGGGGTTGGCACGGTGGAAATCAGACTAGAGATCTAGGAGCATCAGGTTATATGGGTTATATCGGCCCCCTACAAAACATTGTATTTATGGGGTCTTAAGAATTCACTTCAACTCAGGTCATCCTCTTCAATCCAGGGTGCCCTGAGTCAACCTTAAATCCTATAAGTGCCATTGTTCATGTAGGTTTTCAACAGCCTTCTCAGCTAGGAGCAGTGTGTATTTCATCAAACCTCCTGTTGGATCTGTAACCTGTGATGGCTCTGGATATAATTTTGAGGAATCCAGTGTACTTTTATGTGCTTAATTAGAATGGGTATCAGATCATCCAATAAACTCCTACCACAATTATTCATGATTGAGCTCACATGAAGCATTCTGAGGTCATTTTTGAACACCCTAAAAAAGAAAAGAGATGTCAGAGTGTCCATAAACTAAAAATCAAAGCAAATTTTAGAGTTGTGCTTTTCTAAAGAGAGAGAGAGATCAGAAAGTGTACTTTTCTTTCTTATTTCAACACATTGTGTTAGTTGCTTTTCATCAGCATACTTTCAACCTACTAATATAGGACTGTTTAATACAATCTTGTTCATGTCAGACAACCGTGCACATTTTCCTCTCACCTTTCAGTAGAACAAGGATTCGAAAATGTCGAGGTCTATTATAGCAATTCTAAGGGTGCAAACAGTAAGTTTGGTATTTTATTGAAATGTTTTGTTTGGAATCTGAGAGTTCATTGTTCAACGTCCTCTGTCACAGACAATGAAATAACACATTGTTTTCTTTGCAGAAAGAAAGGTAAAAGCCTTGAGTTTCTGTAACATAATTTTCAGTGTAGTTTATGGCTCTCCTTTAAATGTCAAGAAGAAGAAAGATTGGGAGAAAACATTTATGCTCTGAAAAGAGAGATTTCCATTTTTTTCTTGTTTTTACTTTTCTATATAGTCTGAATTTTCCCTAATGTGCAATTATTTTTATCACTGAAATTGGAACGAAAAGGATACAAAAGTTGATGGTTTAATAGTTCCCAAAGTCTTTACGTGACTACAGAAATTATTAATGATTTTGGAAGCATCAGCAATTTTTGTTGGTACCATCCATTATAATTTGTATGATTAATCAACATAGTTAAAAACTGCCCTGAGTGATCTTTGTTCCTCAGATGTGTTTACATCCTGTTTCAAATGAGAGACCTCAATCCTTGCTGTGCTTCCTCTGATTCACTGGGCATGGGTCCCTCAGGATGAAATAATAAAAATAATCTGCCCCATTTTCAAAAAGAGGTAACTCTGTGTGTCACAAATATGGTAATTCATTACTTTTCTGCATCGCTCATCAAAATTCAATGTTAATTTTCTTCTCAATAAACTGCTTCTCCCAAATTTTCAGGCTTCTATGAGGAGTAAGCAGTCTTAATAATAATAACTATAATTTATTGAACAGTTAAATATCTGCCAGGTGCTCTGCTAAGCATTCTGAATATACCATTGAATTTAATAATTCTCCAAGCAACACTCTCATGGAAGTAATATTAATAGCTCCATTTTTTATGAGAAAGCTGATGCTTATAGAATTTAAGGATCTTCTACAAGTATCTAAAACTGATAAGTAACTGCACTAGGATTTCACTGCGGGGCTCCTTGGCTCCCAAGTTAGGCTTGCCATGTTGCCATTTAATTTTACAGCCAACGTCCCCACCCACTTTGAGTTGTCCTGCATTTATGTATTTCTTAAATGTATTTGATTGATGTCTCATGCCTCCCTAAAATGTATAAAACCAACTTGCGCTCCCATCCCCTTGGGCACATGTTCTCAGGACCTCCTGAGGGCTGTGTCATGGGCCATGGTCACTCATATTTGGCTCAGAATAAATGTCTCCAAATATTTTACAGAGTTTGACTCTTTTTGTCAACACCCAGAACATAGCCCTGTTGTTAATGCGTTATTGTAATTGTCAACCAGAAAAGCAGGAAGCTTCCAGGCTACAGGTAAATTTAAACATTTTCTGGTTGACAATTGGTTGAGTTTGTCTAAAGACCTGGGATGGATAGAAAGGAGATGTTCAGGTTAAGATAAAAGATCGTGGAGACCAAGATTCTTTTGAAGTCTTAAGGTGGCAGCCTTTAGAGACAATAGACGACAAATGTTTCCTATTCAGACCTTTAAAAGGTGCCAGACTCTTAGTTAATCTCTTCAGAACTGGGAGGGCCTGGAAGAAAAAGATCTAGCTATGTTAATAGACATTCTTTACAGATGCAAATTTTCCCCCAGAAAGGACAGGTTTGCAGGGCCATTTCAAGATATGGCAAAGAAACATGCTTGGGGGTGAAATATTTTCACTTTCTTCTTTTGTCACATAATGTTATGTCAGAGTCTTATTGGAATGTAGATCACAATATATAGGGTTAAATGAAACGCATCCGATGAGAATTTATGTTTTGTAAAGCATGACTACCCAGACCCCTTAGATGGGAATTTGGGCAAGATAAAATATCAGAGCTTAGTGCTTAGTCCTCATGAGAAATGTGTCATTAAATGATTTTGTTATTGTGTGAATATCAGTAAGTGTACTTACAAAAACCTAGATGGTATAGCCTGTTACACATCTAGGCTATACATGATAGCCTCTTGCTCCTGGGCTTCAAACCTGGACAGCATGTTACTGCGTTCACTACTGTAGGCTATTATAACACAATGGTAAGTGTTTGTGTATCTGAACATAGCTAAACACAGAAAAGGTACAGTAAAAACATGGCATTATAATCTTATGAGACCAGCAGCATATATGTGATCTGTTGTTGACCAAAACATTGTTATGTGGTACATAATTATACATATAATACCTAATCTAATGTAAATGCTATGTAAATAGTTGTTACTATTTACAAGAAAAATAGGTGTTTATTGTTCACTACAGATGCACTTGATTTTTCTAAATATTTGGATCCAATATTGGTTGAATTCACAGATGTAGAACGTGGCTGACTGTATATACGAGGATGTATGTAAGTTAAATGCAAATACTATGATGTTTTATATAAAGGCTTTCGTATTCTCAAGTTTTGGAATCCATGGGGATCCTGAAACCAATCCCCTCTAGATACTGAGGGACAACTATTGTCAATGAAACAAGGGGATGCTTAAGAAAAGGTTGGTTATCTAGTGCTACAATAATGCAGCACAACAAACACCCTTTACCTTACCTTGATGGCTTGAAATAAAATGCAGTTGTCTAACTCATGACATGGATTATGGGTTGCATATTTAGGTTGTGTTCAGCTAGATGGTATTTTGGTTTCCTGTTGACTTCATTCCTATGGCTATCAACTGACATAACTGCACCATAGGTCTCTTATCTTCCAGCAAGGTAGCTCAGGCATGATCTAAGGATGGGGGCCAACAGCAAGAGCACAAGAAAAAGCACAAGCACTTTCAAAATCTCTGCCACTGTTGACACCCATTGGCTAAACCAAGTAATAAGGTGAAGTCAAAATTTAGGGGTGAACTATCCCCTGTCTTCTGTTGAGAGAAGCTGTAATGTGGTCACATTGTGAAGGGCCTGGTTTCAGGAAGGGCTGAGAAATCAGGGCACTAATGCAATCTCCCTTCCTCCAGGAACACCTGAATTTCATGTCAAATCATCATTAGCAAAAGCAGGTGTCTGACAGCTATTTACACACTACAAGCTTTGTTTAGAGTAGATGCTTTTTGCTGTTTAATTCAACATGAGTGAATGCTACTCGAGGTGCAGTTCACATGTAATTCGTCCTCGCAGGTCCCTAGGGAGGCCATGATGTTCAAAACTGGAACTGCCCAAACACTCTGCAGTTATTCTTTCATATTTAAAATTATCAACGGGTAACCCACACACAGTATTGTCTGAGCCAAAATAGTATCTTCTTGTCCTAAGTTGCAGAAATAAAAAGTCTCAAATGAATAATTGCTTACACCATTGAACATTTAATGTTTCATGAAATAAATCTTGATAAAAAGTATGTGTGTGCGTGTGTGTGTGTGTGTACAAAGTCAGGAATGACTTTCTATCTTAACACATGTGTAAATCAGGATTCTTCTTTCAATTGTAGAACACCAACACCATCACCATTAGAATAACTCTATTAAAGGTATTCATGGACAAACTGTGCAATACTGAATTTATTACCACAAACTCCAACAAAAGCACAATGGGAATAATGGATATATAGGAAAAAATAGTGCAAGTGGCATAGTAATTATACAAACTGTTTAGATTTTCTAAGCTTGGTTCCCTTATCAAAATATTTCCCCAGAAATACTCACCCATTTCACATTAGACTGGCTTTCTGTAACTCCAGCTTTCTCTGACTACTTCTTTTCAGGGTCTTTCTCTGTTGCCCAGGCTGGAGTGCAGTGGTCCTATCATAGCTCACTACATTTTCAAACTCTTGCGCTAAAGCAGTCCTCCCACTTCAGACTCCCAAAGTGCTGAGATTATAAACCTGAGTTATCATGCCCAGCCAAAATCAGAAATAAAAAATAACTTTTGCATTTTCTTTAATATAGCTGCTATATGAACTTTTTATGAGACAAATCCCTCTTAAAAACTGGCTGTAGGAGACAATCTGTTTGTCCAATAAACTTGTTTGCTTTTATCACATATAAAAAATTATAATTTTGGCTTTTTTTCTCTAAAAGAACAAGGTAAATATTGCCACATAATTGCAGTTTCTACATTAGCTTAGGTTTATATTATCATCTTTTTTTTTGGTTTTTGGTTTTTGGTTTTTGGTTTTTTTTTGAGACGGAGTCTCGCTCTGTCGCCCATGCTGGAGTGCAGTGGTGTGATCTCAGCTCACTGCATGCTCTGCCTCCCAGGTTCATGTCATTCTCCTGCCTCAGCCTCCCAAGTAGCTGAGACTACAGGTGCCAGCCACCATGCCTGACTAATGTTTTATATTTTTAGTAGAGACGGGGTTTCTCTGTGTTAGCCAGAGTGGTCTTGATCTCCTGACCTCGTGATCTGCCTGCTTCAGCCTCCCAAAGTGCAGGGATTACAGGCATAAGCCACCGCGCCCGGCCTGCATTATTATCTTTTATCAGCCTTTGCACTGATATATTTTGTAATTAAGCCTTCAGTTAATTGTTTAGTAGAGAGATGCCATCTAAGTTATCTGTTTCTGCATAGTACTGTACACTCAAAATATAGTGGCTGATATGGTTTGGTTGTGTCCCCACCCAAATCCCATCTTGAATTGCAGTTCCCGTAATCCCCACATGTTGTGGGAGGGACCCCGTGGGAGGTAACTGAATCACTGGGACGGTTTCCCCCATACTATTCTTGTAATAGTGAGTAAGTTCTCATGAGATCTGATGGTTTTATAAGGGGCTTCTCCCTTCGCTCAGTTCTCATTCTTCTCCTTGTTGCTGCCATGTGAAGAAGGACATGTTTGCTTCCCCTTCAGCCATAGTTGTAAGTTTCCTGAGGCCTCTGCAGTCATGCTAAACTGTGAGTCAATTAAACCTCTTTTATAAATTACCAAGTCTTAGGTATTTTTATTAGCAGTGTGAAAACAGACTAATACAGTGGCTTACACAACAGTTGTTTATTTAATGCATGATACTGCAGTTTGCTAATTTGGGCAGAGCTCAGCTAGGATGGCTCATCTCTATTGCTTGTGCTATCTTTGGGTTCAGTCATGTGGATGGGGCCTCACCTAGGAATGCTGGGACAGTTAAGATGGCTGCACCTCTGTTCCGTGTGGTTTCACTTTCTCCAGGAGGCCAGCCCGGGCATGTTCACATACCAGTGTTCAAACAGAGGAAGTGGAAACTACAGGGCTTCTTGAAGTCCAGACTTGGCACTTTAACACTATTACTTTGTTGTATTTTATTGGTGAAATCAAATGTGGAGGCCAGCCCCAATTTAAAGGGTAGGAAAATAGACTTCCTTTCTTGGAGAGAGGAACTGAAAAGAATTTGTGACCACCTTAATCTTCCACAGCTACAGATAAAGTGAAGTCTAGGTGATTCATCACTGCTTGAAACCGTCGGCACAAAAAAATTGACTTTGGTAGTTTTAATGGAAAGCTCAATTTCCACTTAGGGAAATAAAAATCCAAATTCAGTCGGTGGCAAATCAAATATAAATACAAATAATTACTGTATATTTTAAATGGATATAAGATGTATCAATTAAGGAAACATCAGAGATTTCACAGTACAAATGAATTATACAGTGAAATAGAATTTAATTGCAATGTATTGACACATCTTATGATATCCTTTCAAAAGGCTTCAAAGAGTGAATTGAATTGTAGCCTTCCTATAATTTAAAACAAATTTATAACTTGTTTTCCCTTATATACTTTATCTTTTGCATTAATGCTAGACAGATTTTTAAATAAATATGGAGAGATGTATGTATATGTGTGTGTGTATCCCCAAGTCATTTATAAAATGTAACATAGCAGTACCTAAGAAATCGTTGAAAATTAAACAAATAACTATCTCATAACCATCTTTCTTTTTTCAGTAGCTATCTGACTAGTGAAAAAATAGTCAAGTCTAGAGATAAATAGGCCAAAATTTAAAATTAACAATTTTAGTCATTGGAATTGAAGGAGATAAAACTTATAAGTATATAGATTTGTTTCTTATTAAGAATGAATTTCCAGAATTTTTTGAATTTCCCTGGAGGATAAATAGTAATTTGTCTCCTTCCATAATTTCAGCTTTTCACAACCATCTAAAAGATAAATAAGATAGTTATCACAAAGGCAAAGTCTGAAAGCTGATATTTCTCTCCCTCTCTCTTCACCCTAATCCCCATCTTGCACTCTTCTGGAGATAATTGCAGCTTTCATTTGAAGCGATGTGTGTTCCTAGCAAGGGAAGGGCACAGGCATTTGAGCTCTTTGACAGCAAGGCAAACGAAAATGGCATTCTCAAACAGCCTTGATAGAAGATGAAGTTCAGTAGTGAGCATGCAGTGCAAGTACTTGGATGTCTCTGTTATACCCAAAAGACTGGAAGGGATTCTTCTACAAGGCTAATTATAGGGCCACTGCCAGGAAGCAATCTCTGTAATCTCCATATGATTCCCTGTCTCTCTTTCCAAGCTGACACACCTAAGAATAGCTATTACGGAGTCAGCCTCCTCTGTCCTTCCACAGTAATGTGTTATTTTGCCATGAACTCAGGGCTGCCATTACTTTCACAAAAATCGTCCATCCGGTGTGACAGCAGAGAGTTAGGATGCGATCCCAAGATGAGTTTTGGGAGGATTTCCAGGGATCCACTCACAGCACACTCTTTCTTCCATGTGACTGAGGGAAAAATATTTAGTGGGTAACTGCTCATCATGGAGCGAGGGGACCCTGTGTAGCAAAAACTCTCAAACCATGTTTTCTCTCTGTTCTCAAACTGCAACAATCAACAGAGAAGGCTTCTGGGACAAAATGTGGGGGTTTTCCCCATGCATACTGTATTAGTCTGTTCTCACACTGCTAATAAAGACATACCCGAGACTGGGTAATTTATAAAGGTTTAATGGACTCACAGTTCCACATGGCTAGGGAGGCCTCACAATCATGGTGGAAGGCAAAGGAGAAAGGCACAGCTTACATGGTGGCAGGCAAGAGAGAGTGTGCAGGGGAACTGCCCATTATAAAACCACCTGATCTAGTGAGACTTATTCACCATCATGAAAATAGCATAGGAAAGACCTGCCCCCATGATTGAATTACCTCACACTGGGTCCCTCCCATGGCATGTGGGAATTATGGGACCTATAATTCAAGATGAGATTTGGGTGGGGATGCAGCCAAACCATATCACATACTAAGCAGTGAACACCAGCTGGGTATCCTCTAATTAAAAATTTGGACACTATCTTTCTGGATATGGTGTCAGATCCTACAGGGATTTACCCTGAGACACCAGTTGCAAGTCCAGGCCTCCTGAACTTTGGAGTGACCAGTTTCAAATTGGGGTTCCCACAGCCCCCTCTTTCGGTTCCATTAATTTGCTAGAGTGGCTCACAGAACTCACAGAAATACATTTGTGGTTTATTATAAAGACGATTACAAAGGACACAAATGAACAGGCATATAAGGCAAGGTATGAGCAAAGGAGTGTAGAGCTTCCATGCCCTCCCTGGGAATCACCCTCCAGGGACCTTCACATTTTCAGCCACCCAGAAGTTCTCCGAACCCAGTCCTCCTGGTGTTTTATGAAGACTTCATTATATAGGCAAGATTGACAACTGTGTACAAATGCAATTGGACCCAAAAAACCCATGCTCTAAACCCAGCAAGTAGTCTATTCAGACTTTTCTTGGCATCTCTGGGTAGCATTCCTTCCTCTAAGGTATGGGGCAGAACGCTCTCTAGAAAGAGGGTGTTTTGATCCACAATCAGATTACAATCTTGCCTTGGGCAGGTGAAAAGAAGACAGGAGAAATTCAGTGAAAGAGAGAGGTTCTGTTTTCTGAGACCTAAGTGCCCCAACATTCTAACAGAAGACTGCAATAAGGGTTATGGAGTTATGAGTTGGGAACCGGGGCCAAAAACCTATACGTGTGTGTGTGAGTGTGTGTGTGTGTGTATGTGTTTTGTCCAATCACATTTCTACTCGTTCTCAATCAAGCCTATGGAATGAAGCCTGCATAAAACACACACATATATGTGCATGTGTGTGTATCATATATATGTATATATTCAGAATATCACAGACCACATGTGAGAATATTTATGAGTTAGCCAGGGTGGCAGGGGCTGGGCAGGGTACAGTTATGAAGCACATCTCGACCCAGCAGCAAAGGGCAGTAGCTATCCTAAGGATCTCCTAGCATGACTGAAGACCCAACTGCATCTAGTCCATTGCCACACAGATCCAAGTTTAATAATGTATAAGAAAAGGTGATCAGGTATCTGGACTGATCTGCATGAGGAATGCCACAGCTTCATGAATAGAAGACCCCACGTGGTTGGGCTCCCAGAACCTCAAAACTGGTTCTCAGAGAGGTTCCACCCATCACCGAGCACCTTCCATGATGAAAATTCTGGTGTGTGAAAACACACAATGCTGTCTGTCTTGGAGAATGCTGGGAATGTTTGAGGCACGTATGCTCTTGTAATAAGCTAATTTTACAAGAGGTTTTCCAAATGTGAACCATAAAGCAGAGAGGACCCTGAAATCAATAGAGTGGGTTGCAATGGGCCTTCTTTAACATGAAGGACCAATGTGGCTTGCAGTGGGTGGCCTCTAGTTTGCGGATACCTGTGCTAGCTCAGTGACTTCTACACTTTGTCTTGCAAAGAATCCTCAGGGATTGTAGGTGTGGGGAAAACAAGGAGGAGGTGAGAGGCCGGAATCCAGACTCTTCTAATCTTCACCTTCCCTGGTTTTGTCTATTTGGCACAGAGAGTTAGCAGCAGATCAGCTCATGTGTCGATGTGCCTCAGTATGTTGGGATTTCAACACGAATTTTTTTTTATGTTGAAATGAGCTGCCTTGTAAGAAGTTGTATTAGTCCGCCAGGGATACCGTAACCAAGTACCACAGGCTGCAGGACTTCAACGACAGATATTTAATTCTCTCACATTCTGGAGGCTGCAAGTCTGAGGTCAAGGTGTCTTAGGGCTGGTTCCTCCTGAAGCCCCCCTCCTTGGGTAGATGCTGTTTTCCCTCTGTGCCCTCACATGGTCGTCCCTCTGTGTGTGTCTGTGTCCTGATCTCTTCTGATAACCCCCCAGTCTAGGGTCCACCCATATGACCTCATTGTACCTTAATTACCTCTTCAGAGGTTTCATATCCAAATATAGCCACATTCTGAGGCCCTGAGGGTTAAGACTCAGTGTATGAATTTGGGAGGACACAATTTGGCCTATTGTAGAAGGGGCTGAATATGTGCTTCCATAACAACATCTCCATGTAATTCCATAAGCAGTCACCTTCAGTTGTTGGGACAGTCTCATTTGTTACCACACAAACCACCCCCATGCAACCAAGGTGGACTTATCGGGTCTAGTACTGGTTCTTTTGACGTCCAGATGGGGAGGAAGGAGAAGAGCACTCAGAAGCAGCTTTCTGGGGCTCCCATGGAGAAGTTGGAGTCCTCTGGTTCTCTGCTGGATGGGCTGTATGCATTGTTCTACTTCATGATCATGGAATTGCCTCAATAAGCCCCAGGACAAGGAGATTGCTACAAAACAGCATCTGATTTATCTTCAGCTGGTTGCAACACAGCACAAACTTTGAGGGGCATGGTTTTTGTTCAATGCTGTGCCATAGTGACAAAGGCGGAGTTCTTCAGTGCCATCCACTCTTGTGGAATCTCTGAGCTTGGGACTCACCACTTGGAGAATCCATTATCTCTCTTACTATGGACTAAATAATTCACTGAAGGGCCGACAGGGAGGGATTAAAACAGTTAAACCAAAATCCCTTTTTACATTTCACAGCAAGCTCAAGATCTAAAAATAACTTATCTGGGATTTGTAAAGTTGTTCTTTCTGAGACCAAGTTCAGAAATCTGCATTTATTGTGAATTAAATCTCATCATTTAAATTTAAGTTTTTATTTTAATCTATTCATTAAAAAAATGCTAACCCACTTATATCATTATCTGCAGTTGTTTCTTTTCATTTGCCATCTGAAAAACATCTCTTCATTTTAGCCCTATTTCCACACAGATGAGATGGCAATAAAGACCCACTCTATTACAGATATCATACTCTACCTTTGGCATTGATTAATTTTTTTTAGAACCTTTGAAGGTTATTGAACTTGAAACAAATCTGTAGAATGATATGGCTTTTCAGCTCACATTTTCTTTTGGCTTGTCCACAAGGAGGCAGCAAGGTATTGTGGAAATGATGATGGTTCCCAAATTTGGAGCTGAGAGACTTTATTCCAGAGAGTTAGCCTCTAGGACCCTCAGTATTCTCATCTGTGCCATGGAAACACTGACAACTAATAGCAAACAGCTATTGAGAACTTACTATGTGCAAAGCAGTACATTAAAATTTTTAGCTGCATTTAATTTTCACAATATTTTTTACACATTATGTAAAGCAGGTCTTATAATTATCACTATCTTACCGATAAGGAAACTGAGACTTAAAGAGGTTAGTTCACACACCTGAGTTCTCATAGCTAGAAAGAGGGAAAGTTAAGAGTTGAATGTAAATCTGCCTGACGCCTAACTTCTGATTTGTAGGATCATGAGAGAATTCCAGTTGGCGTTCATGAAGTTCTTGACATAGGAGAGGTGTCTGAGAGATGGCGAATTCTATCCTTAAAAATAAGAAGGTTTTGCCGATCATTTTTTTGAAATACAGATTTAACATGACTAAACACTTTAGTTAAGACTACCAGTCTTGCATCAAGAAAAAGAATGTGAAAAACCTTGCAAAATGTGTACTTAGAAAACCCATGCTGACTTTTAGCAAGTGCCTCTTAATTTTTGCTAAAGGCTTACAAAACATTTGCTTAAGTAACTGTGCTAGAATTGGGCCCAGGATTTGACATCTCTATCACCAGAGTACTATTTTCTCTACTGCAGGGAATTTCATTTAAAAACTACAGCAGGAATAAGCATTCTATAAATTCTACAGTGCAGACATTCTATAGGAGAAATGACTTGGTTTCCCCAAAAACTTAGTAACATGGGGAAAAGGAAAGCAAAAAAGAGAGGATGAAAGTTAAAAAACAAATAGATTCAATTATGTCAGACTCTATTCTCTCAGCTTAGGATAGTGGTAATGTGAAGAAAGACCCCTGATCTACAGAATTCTTTTATTTCTCACCAAAATCTTTCATCTTATAGAAAATCAGAATTTCACCTTGAAACCTTTCCAACACTTTTTAGCCATCCACTTTCCACCAGCTTGAGTCATCCACCTTAAGCTAAATGATAAATACATTGCTTTTAAACTTAAACATTTTTTAAAATAACATAACTTGAAACTGGTCATAAAGTGACATCAGAAAAGCCCTAATTAAAGACATCCTACAAAAGAGTTGAGTAGTGCTCATGCCATAACAAGACTCAAGAACTGCTTATTAAAAAGATTAAAAGAGATTCAATAAACAGGACAACTGAAGCATGATTTTGGACAGTCTCACAATTGGTAGCATCTGAATCGGTCCCTAGATTACCTCCTAGCATTGTATCAGTGCTAAGTTCCTGATTTTGATCATTGCACTGTGGTTATATAAGAGACTGCCTTGTTTTAGGGTATTCCTGTGGCTTTTATCTGTACAAGTTTTGAATTTGTTGCAGGAATGTATTTGAATAGTTCTGTAGACTTTAAGTGTCTATGTTATGCTTGAACAATATATCCCTTCCAACATCATTGTCTTGCACACTGATCCAACGTTCTGTGTTCTAAATTTACATTTATATTCATTGACTTTCATTCAACTAAATATTTTTTGGAATAAAAAGCAATTTCACCTCCCATTATGAAAGCCTTGTTTATTTTAAAGACAACGTAGTAGCCATATAGAGCACAGGGACACAGAAATAGTATGAATTAAGAACTGCCATTTTTCTGAAGTGGCTGAGACCACTCTCCCTGACATGACCACACAGGGAAGTTTGCCAGAATGAGCTCCCAGTGTTTCTCAAAGCGTGGTTTCCAGACCATGTACATTAGCATTCCCTGGGTGCTGACTGAACAGGCAGATTCCTAGGACCCACTCCAGACACACTGAATCAGAATCTCTAGGGATTTAGCTGGGGAACCCACATTTTAAATACACTGCCCAGGTGCTTCTTGTCATTCAGTAATGAACAGATATTGATTAGTATCTTCTGTGTGCCAGATGCTATTGGAGGTCCTGAAGATAAAAGTGTACAAAACATCAAACAGAATGCAAAATGGCATAGCCACTTTGGAAGTTTAGCATTTCCTTATGAAACTAAATCCCACTTTTACCATATGATCCAGCAAACATATTTGTTGGTATTTATCCAAATGAGTAGAACACTTACACCCACATAAAAACCTGTGGGCTACCCTCTTTGGGTCCCCTCCCTTTGTATGGGAGCTCTGTTTTCACTCTATTAAATCTTGCAACTGCACTCTCTTCTGGTCCGTGTTTGTTACGGCTGGAGCTGAGCTTTCGCTCACCATCCACCACTGCTGTTTGCCGCCATTGCAGACCCACCACTGGTTCCATCCCTCCAGATCCGGCAGGGTGTCTGCTGTGCTCCGGATCCAGCACGGCACCCATTGCCACTCCCGATCGGGCTAGAGGCTTGCCATTGTTCCTGCACAGCTAAGTGCCTGGGTTCGTCCTAATCAAGCTGAACACTAGTCACTGAATTCCATGGTTCTCTTCTGTAATCCACGGCTTCTAATAGAGCTATAACACTCACCCATGGCCCCAGATTGCATTCCTTGGAATCCATGAGGCCAAGAACCCCAGGTGAGAGAACATGAGGCTTACCACCATCTTGGAAGCAGCCCGCCACCATCTTGGGAGCTCTGGGAGCAAGAACCCACTGGTAACATTTTGGTGACCACGAAGGGACCTCCAAAGTGCTGAGTAATATTGGACCACTTTCGCTTGCTATTCTGTCCTATCCTTCCTTCGAATTGGAGGAAAATACCGGGCACCTGTCAGCCAGTTAAAAACGATTAGTGTGGCTGCCGGACTTAAGACTCAGGTGTGAGGCTGTCTGGGGAAGGGCTTTCTAATAACCCCTAACCCTTGTGGGTTGGGAACGTTGGCCTGCCCGGAACCAGCTTCCACTTTCAATTTTCTTGGGGAAACCGAGGGCCGACTAGAGGCAGAAAGCTGTCGTCCTGAACTCCTGGCATTAGCTGGTTGAGATCATGGTGCAGCCAGAACTCTCTATTCAACAGTCGCACATGCGTGTGCCCCTACCTTTCCTTCTGACTCAAACCTCCTGGGTCCCAACCATGACTTTCTTGAAAGTGTAGCCCCCAAATTCTCCTTACCTCTGAATCTACTTCCTCTGATCCCTACCTCCTAGGTACTAATGGTTCAGACTTTCACTTCCTCTAGCAAGTTGTATCTCCAAAGGGATCTAAGGAAGCTCCACCCTGTGTCCTTAGGCATCTAGACTATAAACCCAGGGAGTCTTGTCCCTGGTATCCCTCCCATTTTAGGCATACAGGTCTCGACATGGGCAGTTATGTGGGACCCATTACTCACCACCCTTGCCAGGGTCCCAAGTTTGTAATGGCTGAGAGAAGAGAAGAGAGAGACAGGAGAGAGAGAGAGAGACCGACATGAGAGAGAGACAGAAAGGAGAGAGAGAGACAGACAGACAGGAGAGAGAGAGACAGGAGAGAGAGAGAGAGAGACAGGAAAGAGAGAGAGACAGAGAGGGGGGAGCGAGAGAGAGAGAGGAGAGAGAGAGAGACAGAGAGGAGAGAGAGACAGACAGAGAGGAGAGAGAGACAGAGAGGAAAGAGAAGGAGACAGAGAGGACAGAGGGAGACAGAGGAGAGAGAGGGAGTCAAAGAGAGAAAAAAAGAGAAAGAAATAGTAAAAAACGGTGTGCCCTATTCCTTTAAAAGCCAGGGTTAATTTAAAATCTATAATTGATCATTGAAGGTCTTCTCTGTGACCCTATAACATTCCAACACTACCTTGTTGTCAGTGTAAACAAGGGCATAGCCTGAAAATACTGAGACCACTGATAATCCGTAGCTTTCCTATCAAAAATGCTTAACCCAGTAACCCGCGGATGCATTCAATCTGTAGCAGCAACTGCTTTGCTAACAGAAGAAAGTAGAAAAATAACTTTAGAGACCTCGTTGTGAGCACACCTCACCAGTTCAGAATTATTCTAAGTTAAAAAAGGTAGCTTACTAACTCAAAAATCTTAAAGTATGGGGCTATTCTGTTAGAAAAAGGTAATTTAACACTAACCACTGATAACTCCCTTAACCCAGCAGATTTCCTTACAAGGGATTTAGATCTTAGTTACCATACAAAGGTCCGACCAGACCTAGGAGGAACCCCCTTCAGGACAGGACAATAGATGGTTCCTCCCAGGTGATTGAGGAAAAAAAACACAATGGGTATTCTTCAAAAGTCCCCTTAGACTCAGAGCAAAACTTAGAAACCCTATTGAATTTGGCAACCTCAGTTTTTTATAATAGAGATCAGGAGGAGCAGGCGGAACAGGACAAACCGGAGGAAAAAAAAAAGGGCCACCACTTTAGTCATGGCCCTCAGGCAAGGGACTTTGGAGGCTCTGGAAGAGGGAAAAGCTGGGCAAATCGAATGCCTAATAGGGCTTGCTTCCAGTGCGGTCTACAAGGACAATTTAAAAAAGATTGTCCAAGTAGAAATAAGCTGGCCCCTTGTCCCTGCCCCTTATGTCAAGAGTATCACTGGAAGGCCCACTGCCCCAGGGGGCAAAGGTCCTCTGAGTCAGAAGCCACTAACCAGATGATCCAGCAGCAGGGCTGAGGGTGCCCAGGGCAAGCACCAGCTGATGCCATCACCCTCACAGAGGCCTGGGTATGATTGACCATCGAGGGCCAGGAGGTTAACTGTCTCCGGGACACTGGTGTGGCCCTCCCAGTCTTACTCTCCTGTCCTGGACAACTGTCCTCCAGATCTGTCACTATCTGAGGGGTCCTAGGACAGTCAGTCACTAGATATTTCTTGTCATGTGCGTCCATGTGAAGAGACCACCAAACAGGCTTTGTGTGAGCAATAAAGCTTTTTAATCACCTGGGTGCAGGCGGGCTGAGTCGGAAAAGAGAGTCAGTGAAAGGAGATGGGGTGGGGCCATTTTACAGGATTTGGGTAGGTAAAGGAAAATTCCAGTCAAAGGGGGGTTGTTCTCTGGTGGGCAGGAGTGGGGGTCACAAGGTGCTCAGTGGGAGAGCTTTCTGAGCCAGGATGAGCCAGGAAAAGGACCTTCACAAGGTAATGTCATCACTTAAGGCAAGGACCGGCCATTTTCACTTCTTTTGTGGTGGAATGTCATCGGTTAAGGCGGAGCAGGGCATTTTCACTTCTTTTGTGATTCTTCAGTTACTTCAGGCCAGCTGGGTGTATATGTGCAAGTCACAGGGGATGCGATGGCTTGGCTTGGGCTCAGAGGCCTGACACTTCTCCCAGCCACTAAGTTGTGACTGGGGAACTTTACTCTTTTCACATGCTTTTCTAATTATGCCGGAAAGCCCCACTCCCTTGTTAGGGAGAGACATTCTAGCAAAAGCAGGGGCCATTATACACCTAAACACAGGAGAAGGAACACCCGTTTGTTGTCCCCTGCTTGAGGAAGAAATTAACCCTGAAGTCTAGGCCACAGAAGGACAATATGGATGAGCAAAGAATGTCCGTCCTGTTCAAGTTAAACTAAAGGAATCCGCCTCCTTTCCCTACCAAAGGCAGTATCCCCTTTCACTCTCACTGCACCCCCTCCATGCCACTGTACGACCAGTAGCTCCCCTTACCAAGAGTTTCTTGAAGAATGCAGCTTCCTAGAAATATTGATGCCCCATCATATAGGAGTTTATCTAAAGGAAACCCCACCTTCACCACCCACACCCATATGCCCCGCAACTGCTATAACTCTGCCACTCTTTGCATGCATGCACATACTCATTATTGGACAGGGAAAATTATTAATCCTAGTTGTCCTGGAGGACTTGGAGCCACCATCTGTTGGACTTACTTCACCCATACCGGTATGTCTGATGGGGGTGGAGTTCAAGATCAGGCAAGAGAAAAACACGTAAAGGAAGTAATCTCCCAACTGACCTGGGTACATAGTGCCCCTAGCCCCTACAAAGAACTAGATCTCTCAAAACTACATGAAACCCTCCGTACCCATACTTGCCTGGTAAGCCTATTTAATACCACCCTCACTAGGCTCCATAAGGTCTCGGCCCAAAACCCTACTAACTGTTGGATGTGCCTCCCCCTGCACTTCAGGCCATACATTTCAATCCCTATACCTGAACAATGGAAAAACTCCAGCACAAAAATAAACACCACTTCCTTTTTAGTAGGACCTCTTGTTTCCAATCTGGAAATAACCCATACCTTAAACCTTGCCTGTGTAAAATTTAACAATGCTATAGACACAACCAACTCCCAATGCATCAGGTGGGTAACTCCTCCCACACAAATAGTCTGCCTACCCTCAGGAATATTTTTTTGTCTGTGGTACCTTAGCCTATTGTTGTTTGAATGGCTCTTCAGAATCTATGTGCTTCCTCTCATTCTTCGTGCCCCATGACCATTTATACTGAACAAGATTTATACAGTTATGTCGTACCTAAGCCCTGCAACAAAAGAGTACCCATTCTTCCTTTTGTTATCGGAGCAGGAGTGCTAGGCAGACTAGGTATTGGCATTGGCGATATCACAATCTCTACTGAGTTCTACAAATTATCTCAAAAACTAAATGGTGACACGGAATGGGTAGCCAACTCCCTGGTCACCTTGCAAGATCAACTTAACTCCCTAGCAGCAGTAGTCCTTCAAAATCGAAGAGCTTTAGATTTGATAACCGCCGAAAGAGGGGGAACCTGTTTATTTTTAGGGTAAGAATGCTGTTATTATGTTAATCAATCCAGAATCATCACCGAGAAAGTTAAAGAAATTCGAGATCGAATACAACATAGAGCAGAGGAGCTTCAAAACACCGGCTGCTCAGGCCTCCTCAGCCAATGGATGCCCTGGATTCTCCCTTCTTAGGACCTCTAGCAGCTATTATATTGTTACTCCTCTTTGGACCCTGTATCTTTAACCTCCTTGTTAAACTTGTCTCTTTCAGAATCAAAGCTGTAAAGCTACAAATGGTTCTTCAAATGGAGCCCCAGATGCAGTCCGTGACTAAGATCTACCACGGACCCCTGGACTGGCCTGCGAGCCCATGCTCCGATGTTAATGACATCAAAGGCACCCCTCCCGAGGAAATCTCAACTGCATGACCCCTACTACGTCCCAATTCAGCAGGAAGCAGTTAGAACGGTTGTTGGCCAACCTCCCCAACAGCACTTGGGTTTTCCTGTTGAGAGCGGGGACTGAGAGATAGGACTACTTGGATTTCCTAGGCCAATTGAGAATCCCTAAGCCTAGCTGGGAAGATGACCGCATCCACCTTTAAACATGGGGCTTGCAACTTACCTCACACCCGACCAATCAGGTAGTAAAGACAGCTCACTAAAATGCGAATTAGGCAAAAACAGGAGGTAAAGCAAGCCAATCATCTATCGCCTGAGAGCACAGCGGGAGGGACAATGATCGGGATATAAACCCAGGCACTTGAGCAGGCAACTGCTACCCTCTTTGGGTCCCCTCCCTTTGTATGGGAGCTCTGTTTTCACTCTATTAAATCTTGCAACTGCAAAAAAAAAAAAAAAAAAAAAGCCCTGCACACAGATGTTTATTACAGCTTTATTCATAATCACCAAAACTTAAGGAACAATGAAGATGTCATCCAATCATCCAGTAGGTGAATGAATACAACGGAATATCATTCAGTGCTCAAAAGAAATGAGTTATCAAGCCATGAAAAGACATGGAGGAGCATTAAGCACATATTACTAAGTGAAAGAAGCCAGTCTGAATAGGCTACAGACTGTATGATTCCAGCTAGACGACATTCTGGAAAAGGCAAAACTATGGGGACAGTAAAAAGATCAGTGCTTGCTAGGAGTTTGGGAGAGAGAAGAGTGGATGAATAGGCGGAGCACAGATGATGTTTAGGGCAGTAAAACTACTGTCTGACACTATAATGGTGGCTACATGTCATTATATATTAGTCAAAACCCATAGAATGTACACCACTAAGAGTGAATGTTAATGTCAACTGTGGACTTTGCATAATAATTTTTCAAAAGAATGCATTGCTGGCTATACTTACAAAATTAATAATAATAAATAATAATAATAATTCAGTAACTATTTCTAGACTCATGAGTTTGGCATAGGCACTAAACCTTAAGAGCAAATGTCCTAAGGGATATGTATTAGTTTAATTAGTCAGGATGTCATAAATACAATGATCTGAATCTGCAGGTTCAATATTTTAATTTAAAAATATTTAAAATATTAATATATTAACATTTTAACATACAATAAGTATATATTTTTCATTGCAGAAGAGTAAAAGGTTATCAGGATCTTCAAATGCCTTTGGGTGATGTTATAACTGCATTTATATATTTGAAAAGATAATACAAAAAAATTGCTCTTGAAGAAAAGAGGTAAGACATAAATTTCCTACTTTCTAGATTTGCCTTACTCTGAAGGAACAAATTATTGGTTATTTTGATTAAAGATGTTAGATTCTAAAAGTGCTTGAAAATACTAAGTATAGAAATTACAGGCACAGGCCAGGCACGGTGGCTCATGCCTGTAATCCCAGCACTTTGGAAGGCTGAGGCGGGCAGATCACGAGGTCAGGAATTCGAGATCAGCCTGGCCAACATCGTGAAACCTCGTCTCTTCTAAAAATACAAAAATTAGCTGTGCATGGTGGCATGCATCTGTAATCCCAG
>NW_012098188.1:470616-499418 GCF_000951045.1 Mandrillus leucophaeus
TTATATATATATATAGAGAGAGAGAGAGAGTATGCAGGCAATTATGTCTTTTGCCAGCATTCAGCATGTGAAAAATTTTAGATGCCAACTTTAAAACAAGCAAAGAAGGACACTGTTTTTCAAAATGATTTTAGGGGTACTAGAAGAGTTTTGAGAAGCAGTGTTTCATTTACCTTCATATTTAACATTTTGAGTTTGATGACGTTTGCAAGGAGCTGGTCTACACAGTAGTGGTAGTGTATCCAGATATGAGAATGGGATGGGAACCAAGGAGTGGGCATGAACTGGGAGAAAATTAGAGTAAAATTGGAGCAAATCCTGGGAACCTATCTGGGAGAAATAACGGGTTACTCTCCCGCGTGTAACAAGGCCTATTCACATCATCACTTCAGAGAAGTAGGAAAGGAAAGAAAAGAGAATCTGTAGTCCAAATCTTTAAATAATTTACAAGCAAGGAATGGGTTGGGGCAGAGAGAGGACTGTTTCATTTTACAATAAAACACGTTTTGGATTTTGACATCCAGATTCTCAGAGCCACAAATGTCACATTTTTACATTTCCACCATCAAAGTGCAGGTGTATGGCTCCATCTGGAGCACTTGGAACTGAAAATAGGTCTATGGAGATGAGACTGAACAGAAGAAAGCAGCAAGGCAGACTTAATTAGGGTTGGAAATGGGACTAAGGAAAATCCCCCAAATGAATGCACTGATGTAATAGAATCCTGGAGAAGCAAATTTGAGTGGGGTTGGGGGGAGGCGGTGTCTGGGGCTGGTGCTCAGGCTTGCTAGGGAATCGTTTAGTTTTAAGAGCAAAATATGAAATACAAAAAATGGAGTCATGGTAAAGATTGGAAGTGAAAAGCCTCCGAGCCTAAATTACAAGGGATTTGATGGCTGTGTTCAGCACTGAGAAATAAATAAGCTAGACTCAGAGACATGGGCAATAGGGGTGAAAAAGAAAATACATTACCAGTTCAAGGAAAAGAGAAGGGCATGCAAGATATGTTATAAATCAAAATTGTCAGTGCTACAAGAGGAGGACTGGAAAAAATAAAGTATGAGGTTGGAAGAAAATGATCCAGGAAGTGGAGATTGAATGAAAAAGGGTGGCAGGAGATTGGAAACATAATAAACAGCTTCCGGAACAAGCAAGCTGCAAGAGGTCAGCAGATACTGGTGTCCCCCTCAGGGTGGTGGATAAAAGAATGGGTGGGTATTTCTGGGACATGAAAAGACATGCCCTCAGCACTGTCTCTCTCACACACAAACCCACACACACTGTTACTGAAGGAGCTCAGAAAAAGAAAACATTGCAGGATGTAAGCTGAGCGGTGAGAATGAATAAAATACCAGTAGGATGTCTTTTCATATATCCAAACACTGATTCAAAGTAGAATCCATTCATAGAGTTTATCAGAATAAATGGAATTGGTCGTTGCAAAAAAAAATCTGAATGAGCTTCTCCTCTTAAAGTATATAAAAGGTATATAATACTTACGATACTTTTGGGGTAATTTAAGCATATACCATGTGGCTTTATAAATCCTAATACTCTTCAATTATAATGTTCAAATATTCTTTATTGCAAGATAAAATTAAATTTATTTTTAAAGATCTGTGTCCTGAGCTGAAATTATTTAAGGTTAGCAATGTTGTTCTGTGAATCAAATAAAACTCTGAGGATGTTAAAAGACAAGAATGCTTATGCAGACCAGAGGGAATGAATGGAGGGGGTCACTGTGTTATATCCAAGTAAATAGATCCCTCTCAAAGAAATAATCATGCCAAGAATTAAATCGTAAGTTATTTTTCAGCTGTTAAATGCCTTTTAGGATGCTATATGGAAGGTGAGGTAGAAATGGATGTTTTCTAACAAATTAAATATATGTTATGGCAGCAAATATTTTCTTGTACTATTACTTACATCACAGAAATCATTATTTCAATATTGATGACTAAAGTAAGGTTGCATTAATAATAATGATGGCAATAATAGCTTTAAGTCAGTTTTATCATTTGTTCATATTCACATACAAGATAGATCAGAGGAAACTTTCCAGAAAGAAGAACAAAATGATAGTTAATCAATGGAAATGAATCCATAGAAACTAACCGACATACAAGTTAGAATTCACAGAAAATGACATTAAACATTGTTATTATACATGTATTTCATATGTTCAAAAACCAGAGACTTAGAACATATAAAAGCAACCCAATAAAATTTACAGAGATGGAAACTGTAGTGTCTGAGATGAAAATATACTAGATAGAACTAACAGCCAATTAGAAACATTACAGAAGAAAAGTTCAGTGAGTTTGATGATATAGCAATAGAAACTATGCAAAATGAAACACAAAGAGAAAAAAGGGATCTAATAAAGAAAAGAACATCAATGAGCCCTAAGACAACTCTAACGGATCAAATATATGTACAATTGCACTCACATTTTTAAAATGTAGACTTTCAGTTAAGTCCCATTGTATTGCCATCTTGAATCCAGACTAGTTTTGGTTTTGAGTGTCCAGAGGGCAAACTTCCTAGATTTACACCAGAATCACAGAGTGGATCAGATGATTCAGATATCTACCTACTTTATAGACAGACATTTGATCAACCTTACCGCTAGTCCAACTAAGCACCCTTGCTTAGAGAGGTATCTTTGTGTCTAAACTTTGAGCCTTTGAGGGTTATCAAATGCTGCTTTTGGATGAGTTTCAGGTTCAGTCTATTCGTGTGAGTTACAATATGCCCACATGCTTTCTAGCTTCCAAAAATATTAATATTCACTCCTCATCAGCTATTGACTTGTCTTTGTGTTTTAGTCTCTATGGATCAATATCTTCTTTATCCCCATCTTATTACTGAAGTCTAAGATTGAAAAAATAGTGGTTGAATCTACCATAAAGTTGCAGTGGTTGGATCTACCAGAAGTTGCAGAGATTCTTTAAGTAGCCTTCAGGACAAAAATGTGGCTGTTAAACTTTATAACTACCTTCCTTTGTAAGAATGTTTTTATCACCCTTATAAATGAGTATCTTAAATGAGTATTGAATCTATGTCACAATCATCAGTTCTCATAATTCTATTGATTGCTATATTATGCTGTGGAATTTACTATAAAAAGAAGCAGTCTGATTATTTTTCCCACTTTGTACAATCTTCATGTGATACTTTTATTCTGCCAGTGAAATTATAGGATTTTTCTTTAATGCTGATTTTTAAAAAAAACACCAGGATACATGGATACCTTTAATTTTGCCTGCTTGACCATAAAATCTGAAATCTCTTTCTCAGAGAATTCTGGTTTATTACGGCTTCTGGTGCCTTTCCTTTGCCCTCTTATAATCGTGTTGTTTCCAGCCTTCCCTTCTATAACATGTCTTTTTCTTCATCCATTTATTCTTTTTATTTTTCAAAAACCTGAATTGAAGTGTATTCTACATTTCATTTTCCAACTCACATTTCTCAGTCTCCAATCCACACTTTTCTGCTGTAATTGCAATTTTAAATATTCAGAAACCATTTCCATTTAATCTCACATGTTCTTGATCTATGGTTGCTCTCTTTCCATGACTACTCTTGTTTCATAATCTCTCAAATCCTATTGACAATACACTTGAGGATATTTCTGATGGATCTTTAAATGCATCTACACAGTCATGTCCTTGTCTGCTTATCATTATGGAAGGAGGTTAATGTTTTGTTTTGTTTTGTCTTGTCTTTGAATGTTTTGGAAGTTGAAATGCATGGATGCAAAACTTATTTGGCTCTCAGGTAGAGAAGCATAGTGTTCAGATGAAGGAAATGTTATACAAGCAAACAAAAGACAGGTTAGGTTTCCTGCAACTTCACTTCTCCCTATGGATAATGCCATGGGCTGTGGGGATTAAAGAGAAGGAGGCTATCCACTTTAGGGCAGCCGTAGCCTCTTTGGTGAAGAACTGTTTGTTTATTTGTTTGTTTGATGTGGCTGCTGGTAGTTGGATGGAACACAGAGTGCCCTCAGTAATGAACACCACACCTTCTGAGGAGCCTGCACAACAGTGCCCCATTTCTAGGACTTTGGCAGCCTCCTGACATACACACCGGGTGTGCATGCACCTTGGGGCTAGGGTCACACTCTGAAGATGCTTGTCCCTTGTTCACTTCACAGAGGATGCCATATGAGCATTTTTTCTTCCCTGCCTTGTCTACCCTCAGTCTCATCTGGATTCCAGACATCATATCTTGGACTAGGCTTCAGAAGGGGTATGTCTAGGGTGAGTTTCTTTTTTACATGTGAACTGTAGTTTAAATGGCCCTTTCCCTCTTTCTTTTCTATATTTTGCATGTGAGAAGCACTAGTGCTGTATTTCCAGAAATAAATTAATCTTTAGTTGTTCATTCTTTGCTATTTTTTGTTGGAATTGAAAAATAAAAGAGGAATGTAAAATGTAGGTGCTCAAGTGATCCCGAGCTGAAAAACTCTCTTGCTCAGTTATTGTTTAATATGGGCTAATCAACTCCAGTTCTTTAATCTACCTACCTGTAGTGTATCTCTTTGATCATCTTTAGTAGTCTCCTTTAAACTCCTTCTAATGCCATTGAAGCCCTTTTAGATAAGATGGCATAAACTGGACACATTCCATATAAATATGAAATAATATTACTTGTGTATTGGACACCTTATTATATACCCCACAATTGTGAACTCTTTTCTGCACAATTCAAATTATGTGCAGTACAGTGCAGAGGTAAGAAGCATAACTATCAGTGTGATTTTGGTGTTGCAGAAAGGCAGCTATGTGTTCTTCAAACTCTGCTGGTTTTCCAACCAGGCACTAAGCCACTGAGGCTGTGTAATGTGTGCCAAGGTTCTGGGTGACAGAATACGGTCAAAAGTGATGGGCAACCTTTCTAAGCCTGACTCCTATGCTTTACTGCAAAATCTTTTAATCAATCACATTCACAACTAAAATATAAATAACTGGTTTAAATACTGCTACGTAACTCTCAGATCTTGTGTGCCTTTTCAGGTTCTTGTGACATCACTGCCTCCTGAACCATCAACTTCTTCTACTTCAGTCACTGCAGAGGATGAACAATTACTTGTGGAAATAGGACCGTGAGATTTCGTCTCCTCGAGTCCTTGGCTCCTCCTGGCTTCTAAAGTTGTCAAAGGGACTGGATGACAAAGAGAGTTCTGTACCATGAGGTAAGTTGTCACCAGTGGAAGACAGAAGGCAGAGGGAACTCAACCAATAAATTCCTTCCCCTTTCATCCCTACAGTGTAATCTTCCAATGGATTCTTTGTTCTGCCTGTCTGCAGACTACTCACCTGGCTGAGTGAATGCACCTGTTGATCTGCTATATATCTGATTATATGATTTGTTGTGTAGCAGAGGCCAGTGCACTAAATATTATACCATCTTGCATTCTCCTCAGTGTCACTTCCTTTTTCCCTCAGCCTTTCTGCTCTGGGATGCACCTGCCACATAAAGCATATAAACATAATCCTTTCCTCAGGTTCTGCTTTCTAGTGTAGTCAGGATAAGATACACCATTTCCCAGAGCATTTGCATTTTAAAAATTACAAAATTCTTAAGGAAAAGGAACAAGTAGTTAAAGGTGAACACATCAGCCTCATTGGGAATTATTTTCATTTCAGCACAGAGTTCTCAGTAGCCTTGAAACTTTCTGCATCTGCACTAATATGGTATCCATATATTCAATCTTATTCCAGTGTACTATAATATATAGGCTCATCAACAATAGTAAAGGTAGGACTATTAATTAAGCAGTAAAGTAACATTACCTTTTGGGCATTTCTCACAAGGTAATTCCTATCTTAATATATTAATAAAGCTGCTTCTGTACCAGATAAAGAGAATGGCTACGGTATTTGCTTTCTAGGGCTGCCATAACAAAGTACCACTGTCTGACTAGCTTAAAAAATACACATTTATTTTCTTACCATTCTAGAGGCTAACAGTCCAAGGGAAAGCTGTTCATAGAGCTCATTTCTCCCGAGGCCTCTCTCCTTGGCTTGTAGATACTGTCTTCTCTCTGTTTTCATATGATCGCCCCTCTGGGTGTGTCTGTGTCCTAATCTCTTCTTATAAAGAAACTAGTCCTATTAGATCAGGGCCCAGCCTAAATACCTCATTTTACCTTAGTCATCCCTTTAAAGAGCCTAACTCCAAACACAGCCACATTCTGATATACTGGCGTTTAGGGCTTCAACATATGAATTGTAGAGGGCACAATTCAGAGCATAACAGCCACCATCTGTCTATAAACGGTGATTTTAGAGACCACAGAATTGCTGGCTCAAGAGCAAAACGGAGCACCTTGGTGCCTAAGTGTGTCAGTTAGGGATCACTGGTTGCATGCAATAAAACTACTCAGAACTGACCTAAGAGAAAAAAGAAATGATTCAAAAGAAATGGGCATAGTGTATGAAATTCAAGGAAGAACTAAAAATTCAGGACTGAATTGAAAAGGCACCCAGAGGCTCCAGGGAACCTATGCAGTGGGAAAAAAATAATTTCCCTGCTACGTCCATACTGTTGCTGGAGTGAGTGAGAACCAGCCACCTGCCCTTAGCCATAACAGGAGGCAGTGCTCTAGTTTAGTGTCCAACTAACCTAGCATTGGTCATTCACTGCTCCTTCCTTGACAAGAGGTGGAAAGGGCATTCGTAGTCACATCCTCACCAGTACTGCACACAATATAGGAGGTGTGCTTCTCCAAAAGAAAATTGCAATAATGTTTCACTAAAAACGAGAGATGGATGTTTGATGGTAAAGAAGGAAAGAGACAGAGAACGAAAAAAGGAAGGTAAGGAAGAAGAAAAAAGGAAGGAGGAAAGAAAAAAGAAAGAAAGAAGGAATAAAGGAAGGAAGGATGAAGGAAGGAACGATGAAGGAAGGAAGGGAGGAAGGAAGGAAAGAAGAGAAGAAGGAAGGAAGGAGGGAGGGAAAGAAGTAAAGAAGAAAAGGAAGGAAAGAAGAATTAAAGGAAGGAAGAAAGAAGGAAAGAAAGAGAGTAAGAAGGAAGGAAGGAAGGAAGGTAGAAAGGAAGAAGGAAGGAAGAAAGGAAGGAAGGAAGAAGGAAGGGAGAAAAATGAAAGAAAGAAAGAAACAGAAAGAGGAAAGAAAAAGAAAGACAAGAGGAAAGAGAAAGAAAGAGAGAAAGAAAGAAAGAGAAAGAAAGAAAGGACAACATGGCAACAGGAAGGAAGAGAAGAAAGAGAGAAAGAAAACATCACATCTAAATTGGCTTGCATTGTTCATACAAATTGGCTAATCACTGGGCTTCCCCTTGTAGATAGATTTGAGTCCACGAAGCAGGGAAGAACTTAGCCCCTTCTGCCAGTTTTTTTCTGCATAGTCTGTATCTTATCCACCATTAGGTTTGGCATTACTTGCCATTCTTTCCTTGGCCACAAGCTGTGAGCACAGGGAGGACTCCACTGACCTAGCAGGTGTCCAGCCACCTGTGGGAGAGATGTGCCCGAAGGCAGGTCCCTTAGCATGAATTTTCTAGTTTCTGGTTATTGCTCTTTGCTTCTACACCATTTAATTGTGCCATATTTTTACTTACAGTTCTTTCAAGATATCTTTTTCGTTCTTTTTACTGTTACAGCCTGCTGGTGGCTCTTTTAAAGAGCCTGAGTCTTTTACAGTATGAAAACAATGGAATCGAGTTTGTTAAGAGAACTGTTATAAAGAATCCTGCCATCTGGAAGGATAAGGTTGATGGCGATTTCTTGATTTTTACTTCTATGGGAAGGAGCACATAACTAAAGAAGGATTTTTTCTCTCCTATTATAAATCCATATATCACATTTCTGGGCAACTATATAAGGATACTGTGTACCGATTCTCATTTTGTATAAGCACCATATCAAGTCTGACCCAACGTGAGAACTGGTCGTTGTGAAACTCTGGTGTCCTAGCCTCTTAGTTCTGCATCTGATCTTTCCTTTGACAAACACCACGTTTCACCTCCCTTCAACCTTAAGGGTGTCCATACATTCATGTGGCAACTAAATCACAGATATCTCCTTTGTCTTTTCATGTTAGTCTATGACACAGCTGTAGAACAGAGACCACCTAATATTTCTGAAAAGACACAGAAAGTAAATATTTTTGGCTGAGTGGGCCATATGATTTCTGCAGCAACTATCCAACCCTGCTGTTGTAGTGAAAAAGCAGGTGTGAATGGTATACAGATAAATGAATGTGGCTGTTTCCTTTATTTACATAAGCAAGCAGTGGGCCAGATTTGGCACAGGGGTTGTGGTTTGCTGACACATGGTTGTGAGTTTTTCTTTTATCACTAACCCACTGGGTGTTGACCATTTATCCAGCAATAATTGCCATCTGTTGAATCTTATTATATGTCTACCTATTATATATCCATGTAGCTTGTAGAAATGTATTCATCTTTACAACAACTCAATAATTACATTCCCGCCAACATTGTATTGTCAAAGAACACGAACAGACATGTCTCAAAAGAAGGCATACAAGCAGCCAACGAACATATGAAAAAATGCTCAATATTACTAATCATCAGAGAAATGCAAAATAAAACCACAGTGAGATAACATCTTACACCAGTCAGATTGGCTACTGATAAAAAGTCAACAAACAACAGATATTGCTGAGTATGCAAGGAAAGGCAATCTTTTATACACTGTTGGTGGGAATGTAAATTAGTACAGCCTCTATGGAAAACAGTATGAAGATTTTAGTTTTTTTTGAAATGAAGTCTCACTCTGTTGCCCAGGCTGGAGTGCAGTGGCATGATCTCAGCTCACTGCAACCTCCAACTTTCGGGTTCAAGCGATTCTCATGCCTCAGCCTCCCAAGTAGCATGAAGATTTCTCAAAGAACTACTATTTGATCTAATAATCCCACTTCTGGGTATCCACCCAAAGGAAAACCAATTATTATACATAAAAGATACCTATATTCATATATTTATTGCAGCACTATTCACAATAGCAAAGATATGGAATCAACCTAAGTGTCCACCAGTGAATGGTATGATAAAGACAATGTGACACACACACACAACACACACACACAATGGAATACTATTCAGTCATAAGAAAGAATGAAATAATATCGGTGGCAGCAACATTGATAGAGCTGGAGGCCATTATCTTAAGTGAACTAACTCAGGAACAGAAAGTCAAATATTGTGTGTTCTCACTTACAGGTGAGAGCTAAACAATGTGAACACATGGACACAGAGAGTGAAATGACAGACACTGAGGACTCAGAAGGTTGGAAGGGTGGGTGAGGGATGAGAAATTACCTATTGGATACAATGTTCACTATTTGGGTGATGAGTGTGCTAAAAGCCCAGATTTCACCACTATGCAATATAACCATGTAACAAAACTGCATTTGCATTCCCTAAATATATAAAAATAAATACAGCAAAATCAAATTAAAATGATAGTTATCCCTATTTATAAAAGAACTAAGCTCAGTTTAAGTCATCTGGTTAATATTTCCAAACCTTCCAAATCAAGCTTCAGATTTAGTAGTTTTGGGTGTTTTAGTCACAAATCAGGAATGGTTGCACTATGCTACAATTATAAGCAATTCCAAGATCTCAGTGGCTCAGCAAAAGAAAATTGATTTCTTCCTTATGCGAAGTCCAGACGATTCTCCATGTCATCCTCCATGCTGGCTGCTCCACTCCAGGCTGCTTGGTCATCATGTCACCACAGAAAGAACATATTCTCCAACGTTCCCTATGGTAACTGAAGAGTGAACTAGAGCAGACCTTCCTAAGCTTTAACATGCATGTAAGTCATCTGTGATCTGGTTCAAATGAAGCTTCTGATACAAGAGTTTGGGGTCTGATGTCTGAATTTCTTTCTTTCTTTCCTTCCTTCCTTCCTTTCTTTCTCTCTCTCTCTTTCTCTCTCTCTCTCTCTTTCTTCCTTCTTTTTTTTGATAGAGTCTCGCTCTGTTGCCCAGGCTGGAGTACAGTGGTACGATCTCAACTCACTGCAGCAACCTCCGCCTCCCGGATTCAAATGATTCTCCTGCCTCAGCCTCCCAAGTAACTGGGATTACAGGCACCTGCCACCATGCCCAGCTAATTTTTGCAGTTTTAGTAGAGACAGGGTTTCACCATGTTGGCTAGGCTGATCTCCATCTCCTGACCTCAGGTGATCTGCCCGCCTCAGCCTCCCAGAGTGCTGGGATTGCAGGCATGAACCACCGTGCCTGGCCTGAGATCTGAATTTCTAACACTCCCAGGTGATGTTGATGCTGCAGTTCTGGTGACCACTGTAAGTCATAAGTACTGTCTGGCAAGAAAATGATTCCATCTGAAGAAAAAGAGACATCAGCTCAACACTACATGGCCAAAACAAGTCACATGGCTATGCATAACTTGGAGAGGATAAAAAGTGGAGTTCACTGCTTTGCCAGGAAGTAGAAGAAGCATGTATGTTTATAAATAGTTGTAATACATACTCAGTCCATGCTTGTCTGACTTCCAAATCTTTATACTTTTCACCACATCATGCTACTTATTCTACTTGGAGGTGGAGATAGGTTCTGATGCCCATTTCCTTAGCTAGGAATGCCATCGTTCACTGAAGATCCTTTTCCTGGGATTGATACTTATGTTTTAACCCCCCTTGAGATGCAAAGTGTGATTCCTAGTCCATCAGCATCAACATCAACTGGGGGCTTGTTAGAATCTCAGGGTCCACTCCTGACCCACTGAATGTAAACACAGATCTTCTGGGGAGGAGTAAGCTGATAACTCTGGCCACAAACATTTACCCTGCATAAAGTTCCCATTAACAGGAGGTCACAGTCAGAAATCACAGAGCACAGGACAGAGCAAGGAGAACAAGAAAGAGTCAGCAGAAAGAGAAAACAGCAAAGTCAGATACTTTAGATATTGGAATAATTAAGTACAAAGTATAAATGCAGAATCTGCATTTTAAGGAGATCTCTAGGTGATATGCATGTGCATTAAAGAATGAAAAGCATGCTCTAATCCAGTCCATAGGCAGCAGACTGCCACATGTGGAGAAGTGATCCAGCTAATGAAAGTTGCCTACAATAATTCTGATTATCCTGCCACTACCTGAATCCATCACGAAGGATACTTTAGGAGGGGCCAATGAGTCTGTAGAGAAAAAGTAGCAAACCAGTCAAAGGGATCAGTGGCCACAATGAGGAAAATGAGGAAAAAACAACTAGGAAAAAAAATGTCCCAGGAAAGAAAATTGCTGGAGGAGGAAGAGAACATGCAATAAAAATTCAACAAATATTTGAATGGGTATCTACTAATTATGATATTTTGCTTTTAGCAAAGCAGCAGTCTAGATATTTTTAAACTCTCCCTTATTATAAAGCATACAGAAATGCCAGATAAATCATTTTAAAACATCTCTTTGAATGCATACATGAGTTTGCAAAAACAGTAATACAAATTGTGAGAAGTAAAATGAAATAATGAATCAAGAGAAGTAAACTAGTGCTAAGGCCCATAACTGCCCTTGGGTCATCTACACATCCCAGGAAATAGGAGCTTCAATTTTAATGTCTGCCTGCACACAAAATTGAAAGAGTGTCATAGGCTCTTACAAGATAAGGATAAAGTCCAAACTCTTCTTTTCTAGTTTTAAAAATTTCGTAGAGATGTGGTGGTTGTCTCACTTTGTTGCCCAGACAGGTCTTGAACTTCTGGCCTCAAGTGATTCTCCCACCTTGGCCTCTCAAAGTGTTAGGACTACAGATGTGAGCTACTATACCCAGCCCCAAAATTCTTGAAATGCTACCATCTCAATGAGAAAGTGAACTACAAATCAGAATAACAACAAATCTGAAACAGAGAGCAGTGAAATGTTTCCTTTTTGAGATTGGCTCTTACACGTCAGGGGAGGTGAAGTCCTAAACGTTCAGATAGGTTTCTAGCCTGAATTCAATTTAAAAAAAAAAAAAACAAAAAAAACCATGACCTGAAATATTTGATTTAGTGTGGTTTTATTTTTTGACTTTTAACTTTTTATTTATTTATTTTTTAACTTATATTTTAGGTTTGGAGGTACTTGTGAAAGTTTGCTGTATAGGTAAATTCATGTCATGGGCATTTGTCATACAGATTATTTCATGACCCAGGTATTAAGCCCAGTACCCAATAGTTATTTTTTCTGCTCCTCTCCCTCCTCCCACCCTCCACCAGCAAGTAGACCCAAGTGTCTATTGTTCTCTTCTTTGTGTTCATGAGTTCTCATCACTTAGCTCCCACTTATAAGTGACCACATGTGGTATTTGGTTTTCTATTTCTGCATTAGTTTTCTAAGGATAATAGCCTCCGGCTCTATCCATGTTCCTACAAAAGACATGATCTCCTCCTTTTATGGCTGCATAGTATTCTGTGGTGTACATGCACCACATTTTCTTTATCCTATCTATCATTGATGGGCATTCAGGTTGATTCCATGTCTTCGTTATTGTGAATAGTGCTGCAATGAACATTCATGTGCACGTGTCTTTATGGTAGAATAATTTATATTCCTCTGGGTATATACCAGATTGCTGGGTCAAATGATTGTTCTGTTGTTAGCTCTTTGAGGAATTGCCATACTGCTTTCCACCATGGGTAAACTAATTGATACTCCCATCAACAATGTATATGTGTTTCTTTTCCTCTGCAACCTAGCCAGCATCTGTTATTTTTTGACATTTTAGTAATAGCCATTCTGACTGGTGTGAGATGGTATCTCATTGTGGTTTTGATTTGCGTTTCTCTAATAAGCAGTGATGTTGAGCTTTTTTTTTCCCATATGCTTGTTGGCCACATGTATGTCTTCTTTTGAAAAGTGTCTGTTCATGTCTTTTGCCCGTTTTTAATGGGGTTGTTTTTCTCTTGTAAATTTGTTTAAGTTCCTTATAGAAGTTGGATATTAGACCTTGTCAGATGTATAGTTTGCCAACATTTTCTCTCATTCTGTAGGCTATTTACTCTGTTGACAGATTTTTGTTTTTGTTTTGCTGTGCAGAAGCTCTTAAGTTTAATTAGATCCTATTTGTCAATTATTGCTTTTGTTGTGATTATTTTTGGTGTCTTTTTCATGAAATCTTTGCCCGTGCCTATGTCCAGGCATAGGAACTATTGCCTAGGTTGTTTTCCAGGGTTTTTATAGTTTTAAGTTTTACATTTTTAGTATCTTCAGGGCTTTGACAAATTTAAACATAAATCTTCTGTGAAGAAGTGAATTGATAACTCAGGCCACAAGGATTTACCCTATGTGAAGTTCCCACAAATATGAGGTCCCAGTCAGAAATCACACAAAAGGAAATAATTAAAATCATGAAAAAATTATCAAAAAGGAAAAGGTTAAAGTTGAAGGAACATCTAGAACTTTATATATATTTGAAACTGAAATCTATAGTTAAAGTAATTTATAGCTTACTCCTATGCCAGGCACAGTTACAAGAATTTTCACATATTACTTCATTTAATTCTTAACAGTTTTATGAGGTAGGTATTAATTGCCCTAAAGCCACATGGCTAATATGTCTCAGAACTAGAATATGAATACGAGCAGTCTGTCTCCATAACCTGACCTCTCAACCACTACATAATAGCATCTCTTAATGGCTGCGTTTAATGAGCAGAGGAGACAGAAGGAAAAGGAAAATTAGCAAACTGGAATACAGATCTGAAGACATTACGAGAAGAAATGCAAGGAAATGAAATGAGGTTAAGAGACATGGAAGATTGAGTGAACAGGTCTAATACCTATCTAATTGGAGTTTTTGAATGAAATGACGGAAAGAGAGGTGGTCAACCTTGGCAGAGGCATTTTCTGCAATTTGTGCAAAGCATGATACATCAGATTCAGCGACTACAGCAAATATTAAGTAGGATAAATGAAAATAAGTCCATACTTAGTAATGAGAATGCTGAATAGCAATAATACCAATGTCAAAGAAGAGATCTTAAAAGCAGACAGGCACATATACACACACCCACACATCGATTACCCACCAAGGTGTCACATGGAGACTGGGCGCTGACTTCCCAAAAGCCAGAGGAGGGTAGGAAAAAACCTTCAGATTGCCAAGAGAAAAGAACTACATCCCATAATTATACTCACAGATGAACATTCTTTCAAGGACAAGGTAGAAATAAGTACATTTTTTAGATCACAAAACGGTGAAAATTTATCATAAAAAGAAGCCCCCCTCAAATCTAAAGGAAGTATTTAGGAGAAAAGGAAAATAATCTTAAAAGAAATAACTGAAGTACAGGAAGGATTAATGAGGGAGGAAAATGGAGTTTTTTGTAGAACTGGATGAGATATTTAAAAATGTATATGGAAATATAAAGACCTAAGATTAACTAAAATACTCCTGGACCAGTGTGGTTATGGACTAGCTCAAGCTACAGTAGTTAAGGCTGGGTGTGATTGGCAGAAGAGTAGACAAATGTCCTAATGAACCTAACGGAGTCCTCAGGGACTGACTCACACATAGACTTAACAAATGGCAGAACTAAGGGACAGAAGAGGCCCTTCAAGAACATGGGTAAAAATGAAAACATTCTTGCCAGGAAGGAGAATGCAGAAATGACCAGGAATGGACCTATAAGAAGATGTTCAACATTACTAGTCATCAGAGAAATGCTAATGAAAAACACAAGGTAAAAAGCTTATCACTTCACATCTACCAGATTAGAAAATATTAGAATGTAACAATAGCTAATGCTATGCAAGATGCAGAGGAATGAAAACTCTCAAATGCTTCTGGTGGGAGCGTAAGTTGGTACAACCACCTTAGAAACAAATGTAGCATAATCTGGAACCTTATGTTGCTTATGTTCTGTGATCCAGTAATTCCCTTCCTAAGCACCCATTTAAAACCCCTTAGAGAAACTCTTAAGTATATGCAGAGAGGGGACATGCACAAGAATTTTACAGACCCATTCTTTATAGTAGCACACCGTTGAAAAAAAGTAAAAAAAAAAGTTAAAAAAAGTAAAAAAGCTGAAAGCTACTCAAATAACCACTTAAAAAAGAGTACATATAAATGATGGTGTTTATTCATAAGATAATATATCCATGTAAATATATATATCACTGTGTGTGTATATATATGTGTGTGTGTGAGTGTATATATAGTTTCACAAAGTAGTTTCATTTGCACTGATAATATACATAATTATTAATTATATATAATGAATTACATGATTATGTAATATATACATATATATACAATCAGTGCAAATTAAGGAACCACTATGATTAATATTGATATGGATGGATTACACAAAGGTACTGAATGAAAAAAGTTAGAGATCAATGTGATACCACACTATTAATCTGAACTACAGAATCTATGCATAACTAAACAATATGTTGTTTAGATTACACACATATACACCAAAACTATAAAGAAAAGCAAGACAGCGATAAGCACAATGATACAGATACTGGGAGGAAGAAGGAGAAATTTGGAAATGGACACCACTGTCTTCAATTATATTTATTTGTTTATTTAAGAGAGCATCCTTTTATTTCAGTAATATTTAAATGTTCTATTTCTGAAGCTGGCATGTGGACATGAGTATTTTTGTTACTGGTTGTACCTCATGTACCTTAGATGGACTATTTCATGATGACGTTATTTATTTATTTTTATTTTATTTATTTATTATTATTATTTTTTAATGGAGTCTCGCTCTGTTGCCCAGGCTGGAGCACAGTGGCGCGATCTTGGCTCACTGCAAGCTCCGCCTCCTGGGTTCACGTCATTCTCCTGCCTCAGCCTCCCGAGTAGCTGGGACTACAGGTGTCCGCCACCACACCCAGATAATTTTTTGTATTTTTAGTAGAGACGGGGTTTCACCATGTTAGCCAGGATGGTCTAGATCTCCTGACCTAATGATCCGCCTGCCTCAGCCTCCCAAAGTGCTGGGATTACAAGCGTGAGCCACCGTGCCCAGCTGATAATGTTATTTTTAAAAATTAATGTATTTATTTTTTTCCCTTATGAAGGAGTATTATCACCAGATACATTTTACAGGGCTTAATGTTCTAAGATATTGAAAAGTACTCATATAAACTTGGACCACTAATTTTTTATTTTATTTCAAAGGGCAGACATTAAATGCTATATACTAAGTTCCAGGTGTCTAACGAATCATAAAAGACAGCCTTTGGTATCCAGAAACTCGTAATTTCGTTTGCAAATAATGAAATATCAATAGATTAAAATAAGTGGTTTAGCAAAAGAGTGTGCAGCGTGCTGTGAAAGCACACAAAAGAACAAGGAAGGAAACCAACACTGTTGAACGGCAACTATCAATTAGGCATTTTGCGAAGTGGTTTCATATACTGTACATTTTTCTCTTTCCATCTGTCAGCAACAGCCCTGCGACATCCAACTATCATTGTAATGCCAATAAGATACATAGGCTCAAGGATATGGGACTCTCACACTCTCTGGTGGGTGTGTCAATCACTGCGACAACATTAATTTGTCACGACCAATAATTTGGAAAGTGCAAAATACTCACAAATCAGCCATCCCACTCGTAAGCACTCCCTAGCCCAGAGCAAAACTGAGAAAGTAATTCCACACCAGACCTGGCAGACTCCCCAGTTCCTGCTTCCTATGACCTCCTGTTTCCTCCTCTATCTTAATCACAGACCAACGGTCTAGGAAAGTCCTTTAAAAACCATTTTCTTAACATTCCTGCCTTCAGACATGGAGACCTAACTCTCCTTATCATCTCACTAGATAGATACACACTATTTCAACACCAGGATATTGATTCTTTAGTGCAATTATTTAATCTCCAATAACTGCAATTTGTGCAAAATGGGAGGTCATTTGGTGTTCAGAATTAAATTAAGGGAGAGAACTGGAAGTGTTATTTCCTGTGTCTAATATCTGATTTGGGTGGTCCATGAAGTGAATTACTAGGTAAGCCAAGTTTGTGATGATTACCCTTTTAAAACAGTATTGGCAGTGCCTTGACTATCAAATAAGAGTACTGCATTTCATTGGAAATACTTTGCAGATTAAATGATGGATATGCCAACCCATCTTGGCTATCACTGTGTATGGGAGAACTTGCAAATCTCAAGAACACCAGGCAAGAGATTATTTCCCTTCTTGGCAGCACATGGAGGAGTATAGCCTCGTGGCTCAGGATTACAGGCATTTTGAAGAATGTTTGGCCCCTTTTAGAACATTACTTCTAGACTTTGTATCATCCTTAGCTTGATATCTGATTACGGTATATTATGCTGCTAAGGTGATTCCAGTAGTATCACAGCATTATCATAATATTGCATACTGAAAAATTACTCTTTCTTTATACTGGAAAATAGTCTCAAAGCACTGTCTTGCTCAGATGGTTACTACACTTCACCTCAACACTTCAGTTCTACACTTCAGAATTGTTAGCACCGTCTAGTATCCATGCACCAGGGTGAAGCATCTCACAGTGCATCCAAGGGGGTGTTTTCCGCTCACTCTTACATCTCTTTAGATTAAAGTGAAAGGTCTGTTGAGGACAGGTGCAGTGGCTCACACCTGTAATCTCAACACTCTGGGAGGCTGAGGCAGGAGGACTACTTGGGGTCAGGAGTTCAAGACCAGCTTGGGTAACATAGCGAGCCTCTGTCTCTACAAAATCTTTTTAAAAATTAACTGGGCATGGTAGCACCCACCTGTGGTTCCAGCTACTCCGGAGGTTGAGGCAGTAGGAATGCTTAAACCCAGGAGATCAGGGCTGCAGTGATCATGCCACTGCACTCCAGCCTGGGCAACAGAGTAAGACCCTGTCTCTAAAAAACATAATAATAATAATAATAATAATAATAATAATAATAATAATATGTTTTTAAAGTTCTGTTCAATTATCCAGGGGTCCGGAAGCAAAACTGACAGCAAGTTCAGACTCAATCCTAATAGGATATTGGGAATTAAGATTGATCGTGATTGACAACCTAATACTAGATAGTATCCCTCACTATCATGACTTCAAAGAACATTCTGTTTTCAGAATCCATATTTCCACATAGCCCATCATCAGAGGTGTTCTGGTTTGATGATAAAATTTAATTACAACATTTCTAATTGCGCTAATAATTATTTTAGCTGTATGCCATAGTCACTAGTATAGATTAATAATGTAAAAATGCCCAAATTGGGGGGCAGAGATCCAAGTTAAACTCCCAGCATGGGCATTTATAAGCAAGCTTAACTTGGACTAATTATTTCACTTCCATGGAACTTAGAATCCTCATCAAAGATGCTTACTCACAGGATTCCTCTGAGGATTCGGTGAAGAGACTCCCTCATCTCAGATACGTCCTCATATTGTCTGTGTGAGGATGTGATGATGGGATACGTTCTCTTGCCCCAAAACAGGCTCATGCACTCTGTTGCCAAATCTGACAGTAGGCAATATATTTGAAAGCAGGATTGTTAGAGAGAAACTGAACCATATGCTCACCCATATGCATGGTAAAAGCACTTTGTAAACTGTAAAGTATGATGGAAGGTAGGGTTATTATTCAGGCATATAGCCAGGGGCTGTGCTTATTCTGCAAAGAGGGCCATAATCTGCTCTGAGCTGACTGGAATGTGCACTTTGAAAGGATATATACATTAGCATCACTGCAGGACAGTATAGATATGTTAAATATGCTTAGGAGCATTTATGGCCTCATGTTTAGATTTCCCTGGAGACCTTGAAGTATATTGTGAAGTGTCCCAAATACCTATCTTAATGGTAAGGAAATCTGAGCTGAACAAATGGATACAATTGGCCCTATGATATAACCCTGCTTCATTTTTTGCATGCATAAATGGAGTGTGAATCCCTGCCTACTATTTAGTAGGGTGTCTTGGAGAAATTCAAAGGCAAAGACACGTCTGGCGTCTTGGTAACTCAAACTTTTTAAAACAAATTCAATTTGCAGCAGAAAAAAATATGCTAGATGACATTATTCTAGGTAGTTGAGTAAATTTAAAAAAAAATCAAAATGGTAGCACAGGGGCATGGATGAAGTTGGAAGCCATTACCCTCAACAAACTAAGGCAGAAACAGAAAGCCAAACACTGCATGTTCTCACTTATAAGTGGAAGCTGAACAATGAGAACACATGGACACAGGGAGGGGAACGACACACACTGGGGCCTGTCTGGGGATGGCGAGGCAGGGAGAGAGCATCAGGAAAAATAGTTAATGCATGCAGGGCTTAATACCTAGGTGATGGGTTGATAGGTGCAGCAAACCACCATGGCACATGTTTACCTATGTAACAAACCTGCACATCCTACACATGTACTTTGGAACTTAAAATTAAATTAAATTAAATTAAATTAAAATTTAAAAATGGTGGGGGGGGGATCAGAAAACAAAAAGTAAAACAAAATAAAAATCGTAACTTTTACCATGAAAATATAATTTAACAAGCAAAGCATCATCTTAAATAATTTCCACAAGAAAGTTGATTCAAGAGAAGGAATCAATTTAACGCCTTAACAAATAACTAGTAAATGAAGATGCTTATGAAAGAATCATTGATTATGGTTAAAAATGGAATCAAGACAACTGACTGACACTGAGTATTATTTAATAAAATATTCATAATGTCAGATGATTTTAAGCTTCCCTTTAATCTTAGATATCATCCTATTTAGTCAAAGAGAGAAAAGGGTGATATATTTTGACAGACTGAGTGTTTACCAGGGAAGAGTGAATTAACCTGAAAAACTTTTCATCGGCACAAAAATATTGTCTGGAAAGTTTATGTCCCTAAAATTCCCTTTATTAGGAAGATTTTCAAGCAAGTGGAGAACTCTTTTAGAACATTTAAAAAATTATGTTTAATACTTTAGGTGTATGAATTTTATTTCCCTACAATATCTGAATGAGTAAAACATAATGTGCTAAAATTAAACATTTATCTTATGGTAGGATTGTATGTGATGGTGATTTTACCTTGTTTTCTAAAAGATTTCTTTCATTTTGTGTATTTTTTTTATATAGTACTAAAAAGAAAAGCCACTGGCTCTTTGCAGTACTTCATGTATTGGGCTTGCTTCACCTGCACATAATCTCAAGTGTTAACCTCTTTTTCACATCAGATAGCCATGTATTGATACAGAAAATAAATAAAACAGAGCTAGACCACAAGACACTTTGAAGCCATGCCAAAAGACCCTTAATTTCTAACCTACGGCAAATAAACTGCAAGACACAATTACAGGACAAAAATCAATTGCTTGTGGCATAGGTCATTGTTCGGACCTTCATACACCTCCTTACCTTCCTAATGTCCCAGATGTTTCGTAGACATGCATGCCTCCACCATCTTAAGCTAACAAGCCACATGCTCAAGTCTTCAGCATCTCCCATCACTTCCAAACTTGGTTGAAGCTTCAGGCCCCAGTAGGTGCTGAAGGGGCCCAGGTGAAGCCATATGGATGTCCAGGAATGTCAACTCTCTATGGGGCAACAGAGGCTAAGAGGATACAGGAGACAGGAGTGAATGAGTAGATGAAGTCCTCTCTCATCCTGCTCCAAAGCACAGAAAGCATGGATGCGCCATATTGTTGACAATGAGACATCCTGGGCCTTCAACCTCCAGCTCCGTCTCTGGTGGTTCAGAGTGAAACACGGGCAGTGCACATCATTCTGTCTCCTTCCCATCTTTCGCTGCCTCTGTGCCTTTTAGGTCCTCTCTCCATGGCTTTGGGATTACTGCTTCCAGCAAAGCACCAGCCAGCACTTTGCCTAAGGTTTGTTTCTGGAGAAAATTGGCTAAGATCCCCTAACTTAATCTTAACATTAATCCACCCTAGCTCTAACCTTAACCCTACCCTACCCTAAACCAAACCCCAGCCCTAGCCCTAGCCCTAGCTTTAGTCTTAGCCTTGGGCTAAGATCCTTGTTTTGTTTGTTTGTTTGTCTTTGTTTTCATGGCAATTACACACCATCTATGAAAAGACCAGAGTCCACCTTGAGATAATCAGATGACACTCTGCAGATTTGGCCTCAAAGTCTGGCCCTGAAGATCTCTTAGATGGGCAGTGTATACCTTCAAATACCACATTTTTGTTTACACTCACATCCATACATGCTAAGTTTTTGCTATTTTATTGTGCATGTCTGGAAGCTGACATTGAGTATGTTTCTCAACCAAGCAAACATAGCAGGATGCAGTCCTCCATCTCCTTACTCTTCACGTCGTGTTCTTCTAATGGTTTTGATCTCTCAACTGGAGATCAATGAGGAAAAACTAATAAATTCCACAAACAATGACCTGCATATTAAGAAATTAAATTGAGGTGCCATCAAGGTAGATTAACCAAGATTTGTGGATAGGACTCAATATTTGCTTTAAAATATGTGAAGTATCGCAGCCTCAGTCTTATTGTTTAACAATTCATTTTGTTATCCTACGTATGTTTAAAGGAATTGTGATACTTGAACATATCCAATAGAAGACTAAAATATACCAAAGTAATTTGTGAACTGGACAGAAAGCTGCCTTATAACATCTCATTTATTACTGCGCAGCTCAATATGGTAGCCACTAACCACAACCAAACTGAGCATCTGAAATGTGGACTGTCTGAACTAAGATGTGCTTTAAGTACAGAATGCACGGCACAGTCTGAAGACTTTATATTTAAAAAGTATAGAAAATACCTTTTTAATAATAGTATGTTGATTGCATGCTCAAATAATGTTTTGGATATATTGGGCTTAGTAAAATATATTATTAAAATGAAGATTGCCCCTGATTTTTCCTACATTTTAAAAATGTAGCTATTAGAAATTTTAAAATTATTTATGGATTTAGCTCTCAATATTGTTCTATAGACTATATTGCTTTACTGCTGGCATTCTACTTCCTGTCTCATGTTCTCATTTACCTAATTTTATGTCTCTAATAAGCCACTTGCATTTGAACACTGGTTTCCATGTACACATATGGGGAAGCCAAACAGAGGCAAATAATAAAATCCCCCTACAGTTGGAATAACAATTTATGTTTTTACTTTCAAGTAATACACAGTAGGTAGAAAAAAACTGTTTCTCCAAAAACAGTGTGTATGTGTGTGTGTTCAATGATAAAAATATAGTCAAAAGTAACATTTTCAATTGGTGAAGTTTCTTAATACTTCCAATAAAATTGCAACCATTTACATTGTTGGAAGATTTTAAAAAACAGGTGAGTGCTATAATCCTCAGAATCACACATTGTAAGATAGAAACTAGCAAGCAGTTCTCCAGAAAGAATTGACTCTCACATGGCCCTACAGACTTCAATTACATACCCAGAAGAGTTAGTTGGCTCTAACAGGAATTAAATAATGAAAGTGTTTTCCAAAGACATATGTGAGATCCTTGTGGGTGTCTCATAATTGTTTCTGAATATATGAAGTGTCACAGCCTCAGTCTCATTATGTAGCATTTTGTATTGTTTGCTATGAACGATGAAAGAAATGGTGGCATATATATGTAAAGTCAGATCTCTTTTACTCTAAATGTCATATTTTTAAATCATTTTGCACAGGATGCCCTTCATTGGCCTTTAGACATAGGACTTAAGTGGCAAATGTCTTTATTTTAAAGTTCTGGGCCTACAGAAAACAGTGGACTAATTACTGACGTTGATGCTGGTAACTAATTTCCAAGCCTTTATGGGTTCTAGAGAGTCTGTCAATATCGCCGTAACCCTGATCCTTTGTTGAAATTCACCCAGCTGTTTAGACAAGTTTATGGCTTGAGAACCTTTTAGTAAAATGTGTTTTTATTGGTTGTTTTCTTTCTTTTACAAACCCGATTACTGGACCCAGAAACCTAGACTCAATATGCCAAGCATCACGAGCAAGCCTCCAGCCTCAATCCTTGAACTCTTTATTCTTAATTGTGGTAATAAAACACACATGCAAAATGAAATTTACTATCTTCATTTTAAGTGCACTGTTCAGTAATGTTGACTATATGCATATTGTTGAGCAACAGATCTCCAGAACTTTTTCATCTTGCAAAACTAAAGCTGTGTAGGCATTGAACAAAAATTATCCATTTTCCCTCCCACCAGCCCCTGGCAACCATCATTCTACTTTCTGTTTCTATGAGTTTGATCACTTTAGATACCTCATATAAGTGGAAGCATACAGTATTTGTGTTTTCATGACTGGCTTCATTCACTTAGCTTCATTTCCTCAAGGTTCATTCATATCATAGCATGTGACAGGATTTATTTTTTTAAAGACTGAATAACATTCCATTGTATGTATCCACCACATTATCCATTCATCCATCAATGGTTCTTCCACTTCTTGGCTATTGTGAATAATGCTGCAATAAACATGAGTGTGCATATATCTTTTCGATATTCAGGTTTCAATTCTTTTACATGTCACCTAGAAGTGGGATTGCTGGATCATATAGTAGTTCTATTTTTAATTTTTTTGAGGAATCTCCATTTTGTTTTCCACAAGGAAGGACTGCACCCTTTTCCATTTTCACCAACAGTACACAAGGGTTCCAATTTCTCAATAGCCTCACCAACACTTGTTATTTTCTTGTTATTTAATACCAGACATCCTAATGGATGTGAGTTGATATCTCATTGTAGCTTTGATTTGCATTTCCCTAGTGATTAGTGATGTTGACCAGCTTTTCATATGCTCGTTGGTCATTTATATAGGTTTGTTTTGGAGAAATGTCTATTCAAGTCTTTTGCCCATTTATTAATCAGTTTTTTTGTTTTATTTTGTTATTGTTTTGGGATTGTAGAAACTCTTTATGTAGTCTAGATATTAACCTGTTTCAGACACATGATTTGCAAATTTTTTCCCATCCTGCAGGTTGCCTTTCCACTCTGTTAATTGTTTCCTTTCATGTGTAGAAATTTTTTAAGTTTAATGTAGTCTCTCCTATCAATTTGTGGGTTTTTTTTGACTGGGCTTTGGTATCATGTCTAAGAAATCATTGTCAAGACCAATATTATGAAGCTTTTGCTCTGTGTTTTCCTCTAGGACTTTTATAATTTTAGATATTGTTTAGGTTTGAACCTGTTTTGAATTAATTTTTGTATATGGCATAAAGTAAAAGCTCAACTTTATTCTTTTGCATGTGGATATCTAGTTTCCCCAGTATTGTTTGTTGAAGAGACTGTCCTTTTCCCATTGAGTAGTGCTGGCATCCTTGTGAAAGATCATTTGAACACATACACGAGGATTTATTTCTCATGTGTCTCTAGCATTCCATCCCACTGGTCTACATGCCTGTCTTTATGCCTGTACCACACTGTTTTGATTATTGTAGTTTTGTAATAAGCTTGGAAATTAGGAAGTGTGCAATCACCAAATTTGTTCTTTTTCAAGAATCTTTTGGCTATTTGGAGTCCCTTCTGACTCCATGTAAATTGCAGGCTTTTTTATATTTCTGCAAAAAAAAAAAAAAAATGCCTTGGCATTTTGATAGGGATTTCATTTAATCTGTGGATCTCTTTCTGTAGTATGGACATTTTAACAATGTTATCTTTCAATCTATGAACACAGGATGTCTTCCTATTCATTTTCATCTTCTTTTATTTCTTTCAGCAATGTTTTATATTTTCAGTATATAAATCTTTCACCTCTTTGGTTAAGTTTCTTCCTAAGTATTTTATTCTTCTTGATGTTATTGCAAATGAGTTTGTTAATTTCCTTTTGTTGATAGATCATTGTTAGTGTACAGATATGCAACTGATTTTTGTGTGTTGATTTTGTCTCCTGCAACTTTATTTGTTAGTTCTAACAGTTTTTTATGTGGAATCTTTAGGGCTTTTTACACGTAAAAATCAACATTGGCATTTTTGATCTCTAATTTTTGTATTACTGAAGTTGTCCCTGTGGTCTCATAAGTGACACTATTTCTGCTTTGCAGAGCCCTGCAAAGACATCTGGATAATTGATTCATTATTTTAAAAATCACAGCAACAGGCTAAATGAGATTAGCACAAGCTCAAGCTGTTTGATGACTGAGGCTTCAAGCCTATCACTGGGACATTTCAATAAGGAAGTAGAGCAAAGAGAACTGCTTCTGCTGGTGTGCCTGGCAGACTTCTCCTCCAGTTGGCAATGATGGGCTCTTATTCACGACCAGGATAAGAAACATAAAATGTATTCAGAAAGTACCACAGGGAAAAGGGAAGGCAAAAACACTCTTGTGTCTTTGGCAGTCTCATCTATTCTACCAGTCTCTAGTTAAAATGAGCCAATTTTCTTCTAGCACTGGCTACTTATAGCTTGGTTATTTCTAGCACTGTCATGGATTTTTTTTAAACCTGCAGTGTGGATGAAATGCATGAACATGTGTTCAGATCTTCAGAAAGCATCTCCTGCCCCCATGCAAATGTAAGTTGCCATCGGAACCATTACACTAAAATTCCAAGGTGCTAAAATATTACAAGTTCCACTTGCCGATACCATAGGCTAGGAGATTAACATAAAGATAATATCCCCAGCATAGGAAGAAATACTACTCTGCATAATTTAATGAGTGCTATAGTAAACTTGCAGGAAATGAAATCCATAATCGCCCATCTTGGAGCACTGAAATTAAAAGAAGGCACCAAGGTATAGACGAAATGTGAAATTCAGGAAATGGTTAGGATCACTCAAATCATTGATCTTGGCCCTCTTCTACCTTTGGGGTAGAATTTGGAATGTAGACATTAAAAGGGTTTGGTGGGGTTCAGCTCAGAAGGAGAGGACAAGAAACTTGGAGGATTCTAGCTTGAATGCTAATTCATCTCTTCTTCCAGGTCCAAGGCCAGACTCATTTTCCAACTTCCTTGAAGTTGGGCATCACATGACTGATTTCCAGAGGAAGGAATATGAGCAGAAGTGTTGAGCGACACCATAAAAACCTCCCATGTGCACTTCCTTGTATTTCTTCCACTTGCATGGACTTGAGACCAAAAGCAAGGAGAACTTGGAAACTATTCATAGAAGATGGTAGATCCATAGGATGTAAGAGCTCAGGGTTCCCACTGGCTGCTTGGGGAACAGCTACCTTCCATCAAGGATGCCTGTTTTGGTCTTTGCAGGAGTGATAAATGAACTTCCAGCATGCTGGAGCCATTACATGTGCTCAGATTCATTTATTTTGCAGCTAGAATTCCCTGACGAATGTAGTATCTGTAGTAACATCGAAAAGATATTCCACATATCTGAGACTCCATTTTATCATAAAAAAATCATATTAGTCCATCTAGAATTAAATGAAGCCATGAAAATAATATCTTTTGGATGCTGTAATCAGTATTATAAGCAGTGTTATCATAATCATCATCTCACATAAATGCAAAATTAGATAATTCCAGCCTAAATGTGCACCTAAGATTTAAAGACTGTATTCCATTGATTCTAAGACCCAGATATGAAATTAGCATGTGACTCAAAATTGGTGGACTGGCATTGTCAAAGGGATAGCTTGTTGTTTTAGATGTGTGTGTGTGTGCCTGTGTGTGTGTGTATTTTACATGTCCTCGTTCTTTAGTGGCATGTAAAATGAAGATACAACTTTCAATGTATGATATCTTAGAATCGATGAAGTGGCATGCCATGTTCTGGATTTCAGAATTATAATTTCCATACAGTTTCTGTTCTTCCAGGATTAGGCCACCCCTATTCTGAGTTTTCCAAAGCTACACCACCCCAGAAATCAAGGATGTTACATAGTCAAGGCCAAAAGAAGTTAAAGTAAAACTCAAACATTAACATTAACACAGTCTTGTCAGAGTTCTATAAGAACAGGGTGAGAGACTTTACCTCGATATTACAGTTTTCCCCAAGCTAAGTACAGTACCTGAGGCTCAAAACTCTAATGTAATTGTTTATACAGATATTTAAATTTTGTCCTAGTGGTAACTGTATGGACATATGGAAATATTAAATAAAAATGAATTGCAATCATTTCCTAAAACTCCAATTAAACCATAATTGGATAATAATTAATCTCTATAAATCATACTAAATGTATTTTATATGTCCCATTGATCCATAGTGTAATATTAAATACAGAGCAATTAAACAGATGGTGGTTATCTTCTCTAAATATAACTTCCAGAAATTAAAATAAATATGAAAAAACAAATGTGGTCCTAGTGTCTAATCTCCCAGGATAATGTTTTCTTAAAAGTACATGAAACTCTTTACTTCTTTTGCTTTTTCACAGAACTCCTGTAAACAACTTGCATCTGGGGATGGAGGAGAATGCCTTGTTTTTATTCAAGCATGATCCACTTCTTGCAGACAGCACAATCTACTATAGAATGATGAATTAAAGCAGAGATCAGTGCACTACAGACCCAGGTCAAATCTGGCTGCCCATCTGTTTTCATACAGTTCATGAGCTAAGGAAGTTTTCTGCATTTTTAAATGTTTGAAAAAACTTAAAATATAATATTTTGGCCTGGCATGGTGGTTCATACCTGTAATCCCAGTGTTTTGGGAGGCCAAGGCAGGAGGACTGCTTGAAGCCAGGAGGTCAATACCAACCCGGGCAACATAGTAAGGCCCTTTCTCCACCAAAAAAAAATATATATATATATTAATTAACTAGGTATGGTGGCACATGCCTGTAGTCCCCCCTACTTGGGAGGCTGAGGCAGGAGGACCACTTAAGCCCAAAATGTGGAGGCTGCATTCAGCCATGATCATGCCACTGCCCTCCAGCCTGGGCAACAGAGTGAGACCGTCTGAAAGAAAAAATAATATGAAATTCAAAATTTAGTGTTCGTAACTAAAACTTAACTGAAACACAGCTACAGTGTTTCATTTTTTCATTGTCTCCAGCTGCTTTTGGGTTAAACTGGGAGCATTGAGTAGACAGCACAGAGATCATCTAGACCAGAAATGTTTCCTATCTGGTGCTTTACAGAACACACTGGCTGATTGCTGACTTCAGCCTGACTACCCCAAGGACCTGAAGCAGCATCAACATGACCTAGTAGCTGGGCGGTAGAATGCAGAATCCCAGATCCTGCCCCAGAGCTGCTAAATTATAATCTGTATTTTTTTTTTTTTTTTTTTTTTTTTTTTTTTTTTTTTGAGATAGGGTCTTGCTCTGTCGCCCAGACTGGAGTACAGTGGTGCAGATCTTGGCTCACTGCAGCCTCTGCCCTCCGGGTTAAAGCAATTCTCCTGCCTCAGCCTTCTGAGTGACTGGGATTACAGGTGCCTGCCGTCATGCCTGGCTAATTTTTGTATTTTGGGTAGAGATGGGGTTTCTCCATGTTGGCCAGGCTTCTGGAATATTTTTTTATGTTTACTTGGAACCCAGTCTTTCAGGGTTAAGTGTCCTAATAATTATTAATACTCTGTCTTCACTTATCTTTGAAGATATATATTTTAAGTAAATTAGATTGAGGGCATATTTATGCAGACAATAATTTGTAAAGGTGTATAGTCTGAAATAGACTACATAATATTTTTTAGAGTATAAAGGGGACTATCCTATTATATACCTTCCTCCAGCCCAGACCTTGCTTTTTGTAGGTTTAAATGATCTATTCACTCGAAAGCTTTTCTTTTATCCATCCTTTGGATATAAAAGCCACCCAGTTGCTTTTGTTGTTGTGGCCTGTTTTTATTGCTCTACCCCTTTCTAAGCTAGCATGGCCTTTCCTATGGAGTATTATTTAAAAAGTAATAACCACTGTATAATGTCAAACAGCTTTTAAAACAAGCTCAGAAATTCTCCCCAGTACACACCTCACATTTCATTA
>NW_012098188.1:502048-569315 GCF_000951045.1 Mandrillus leucophaeus
GCTGGAATACAGTGGTGCAGTCTCAGCTCACTGCAACCTCCACCCACCCAGGTTTAAGCAATTCTCTCCCTCAGCCTCTGGAGTAGTTGGGATTACAGGCGCGTGCCACCACACCCGCCTAATTTTTTGTATTTTTAGTAGAGATAGGGTTTCACCATCTCAGCCTCCCGAGTAGCTGGGACTACAGGCGCCCGCCACCACACCCGGCTAATTTTTTGTATTTTTAGTAGAGATGGGGTTTCACCGTGTTAACCAGGATGATCTCGATCTCCTGACCTCGTGATCTGTCCTCTTCGGCCTCCCAAAGGGCTGGGATTACAGGCGTGAGCCACCGCGCCCGGCCTATAATCTGTATTTTAAAAAGATCCCCAGGTGATTTATATAAAAATTAAAATTTGACAAGTACTGCTTTAAAGAATGGGTATGCTATACATTAATCAAGAATAGGATATCACTTTGAGAAAATGCAAACAAATAGATTCATAACTTCTATAAGTCATGGCTATGATAGTGTCCGAGTCCATTTTCTGTTGCTTATAACAGAATAGCTCAAATTTGGTAATTTATTTAAAAAAAAAAAAGTAATTTACTTTTTGCAATCATAGAGGCTGAGATGTCTAAGGTTGAGAGGCTGCATCTGGTGAGAGCCCTCTTGCTGGTGGAGACTCTGCAGAATCCCAGGGCGATGCAGGGCAGTATGTGGTGAGGGGGCTGAATGTGCCAACCTGCTAGTTCAGGTCTCTCTTTCCTTTCTTATAAAGCCACTGGTTTCCCTCCCATAATAACCCATTAAGCCATTAGTTCATTAACCCATTAATCTGTGGAATAAATTAATCCATGAGGGCTCTGTCGTCATGATCCAGTCACCTTTTAAAGGCCCCATCTCTCAACACTGCTACATTGGGAATCAAGTTTCAACATGAGTTTTGAAGGTGACAAACTTTCAAACCGTAGCTCATAGTTGAGAAGTAAATATTAGATGATGAGATGTTAGCTTTCATGGGGCAATACTCTGAGGAAATTTTGGATTTAACCCTAAACAACTATATAATGTAAGGAAACAACAAATATAAACCTAGATTAGTTTTTTAAACCAAATGCTTGCTTAATTGTAGTAGTTTATTGTTACTGTTTCTGTCATAATTGATCTTAACTGTTCCTTACTGTATGTATCTGAATAATTAAACAGGAGCACCATATAAACTCATTCAGCTGTGCAAGAGAAGACTGAAGATTACAAGGGAATATATGTTCTAAGGTTGCATAGTATTATAATAAAAAATAATAATTTAAAAAAGTCATTTAGATCATGATACGGTTTGGCTCTGTGACCCCACCCAAATCCCATCTTGTAGCTCCCATAATTCCCACGTGTTGTGGGAGGGACCAGGATGGAGATGATTGAATTATGGGGTCAGATCTTTCCCGTGCTGTTCTGTTGACAGTGAATGGGTCTCACAAAATCTAATGATCTTAAAAACAGGAGTTGCCCTGCACAAGCTCTTTCTTTGCCTCCCGCCTTCCACGTAAGATGTGACTTGCTTCTCCTTGCCTTCCACCATGATTGTGAGGCCTCCCCAGCCAGGTAGAACTGTGAGTCCAATTAAACCTCTTTCTTTTGTAAATTGCCCAGTCTTGGGTATGTCTTTATCAGCAGCGTGAAAGCAGACTAATACAGATCACTTCTGTGGGACAGGTACCACAACCAATTAGTTAACATCTAGTTATCAGAATAAGCAATGTATTGTGCTTTTCACTTTGACATTTTCAGCTGGCAATTTCATCTTCCTTGGACAATGGTTTTGAGTATATAGGATACTCAAAGAGAAGAGTTTAAATTCTTAACATTCTGTATCTCTTAAATTTAAGCCCATGTTTCTTCTGATGGTGTTCCAGGCAATCCTTAGAAATGTCTTCTCTGGTCATTAATCATAGAGGAAGAGCTGACAAGATGAGGACTGTAGGAGCTTTTCCTTGGGCAATTGTTAATTTTCCCAAAATAAGGTATTTAGTCCAGGTTAGAAGGGATGATCTCAATGAATTATCATTTTCTAGGTTTTTTTTTCTCACCAATGCATATGTTTTCTGTTGGTCTAATTTTAAATTAGGGTGAGAAACTTCAAAACGCTTAACCTTCAAAATATTGGAGGGCGTGGAAGTGTCTGTAAAAGACAGTGACATCTAGTGAAATCTCTCAAGTTAAAACAGTCATACTTATCAATCAATTTCATTTACTTAGCTGTCATTAAATGGATTTGCATAGAAATCAGTTGTCACATGCTATTTACAAACTTAATCGATCATCTGTATCTTTTCTTAATTCTTGACATTGTGGTGATCTATGCCCACACAGGGGTTTTCTGATTCAATTCCAACCAGTGGTTATGGCCCCATCAGTTTTGGTCCACATCACTACAGCCTCATTTACAACATGTCGCAATGAGTTTGCCCTTTAATCATTCCTACCCTTCATATTACCAGAATGTCCATTAATCTGCCTCTGACTTAATACCCAGCCTGGCCTCATTCTACTGGGTGTGACTTAGAGACTGGGAATACTAATGGTTGTTTATAACTGCAGCTATTTCCCCATAGGAAATGGAATCCTACTGTGTTAATTTAATTATCGTGACTTTCACAGTCTTGAGTTCTTCAATGGAAGAATCGTTATTACTAAAGCATTCTGATTTTTATTTTAAACTGTTAGTTATTGATGCAATTCCTTTAATAAATATAAGATTTACAATAATATCAATATTCTGCATTGGGCACCCTCAATGATTAAAAAAACAGGAAAACGACTAATCCAGTGTTTTGAACCAGATGGATAATAGATTTGAAGTAAATCATATTCACCTAACAAAGTATCATATGTTGAAATTAGTCATAAGGAATGTCAATGTGGATTTATTTATTAGTCCCAGTGATAGAAACCACTGCTAGCTAACTTAAGGAAAGAAACAAAAATGATTTAAACAATAGGATCATTCATAGCTCAGAAAGAATTGGAGCCAGAAACTAACAAGGACAAAAGTGTCTCCAGAATCCAGGCAACAGTGATTGCTTGATTGCTTCATTTGTGTATAGCTCCTGGGATGAATGAACTCTAAGTATTTTTCTGCCCTGTGTAACATTCAAAGGCCCTGAAAAGAGAATCCAATTTCTCTAACATGGATTACATGCTCACCCTTTCACGATGTTCTTGGAAGCCATTTTATCATAAAGTCCCTTATAAGACTGCACATGATGAAGATATGGCAAACCACCCAAAGAAGTGAAGATACTATTCTAGACAGTGGTGAATGATTGATATGTGTTCAAAAACAAAAACTCCCATGAAATTCTTTGCTGCTCCACCACCCAAAAATAGGCTCTTCTTCACGTGTACATTTTCATAATTATCTTCCACCTAACACGTTGCAACAATTCCATGTTCAATAAAATCCTGACTGACTTCTTCCTGAAGGGAGAAAACTCAAAGCCCAGCCTTGAGTCCTGAACATCATGGGGATATTTATCTCCTCTCTGGCTTTATTTGAATCCATGTTAATATTCAACAATAGAGGTAGTAAGTGGTACATTTAACCATCACAGCCAACATACACTACCATTTTAGGGCAAAAGACAAGGAAATAAGGCATTCGATTTAAAAATGTAAATATGTGAGATAGCAAAACAGGAAATATTGGTAGAACCTACAGATTCCATATAGTATTTTTCACTTGCATCCTTCACTACCTAGTTCAAATCCCTCTTTATTGTACATGGCTCTTCTACTCATGAGGGTTCTTTACTTGATGGAATGAGACCAATGTAAGCAATCGTAACATCTCAAGTGCTGCCCAGGTAGGGTTAATACTGTCTTCCATGAACACTGACCATTACACATGGTGTAATGGAGGCAACCTCCTGGATCTCCCAAGTCTCTTCTCTGTCCCCTTGTAGAAGAACACATTTCCCCTTAAGTGTCCAAGTCTGTGACCCCAGGCAATACTACTAACACCTAACACAGGGATACAGGGGCATGAAAAGCTCCCCATACACAAACATGGACGCCTCAGCTTCACAACACTACTACTAAAGGTGTGTCCCATTGAAGGGGAATTTAGTCATTGAATAATAAAATGACTGAATCAGCTGACTCAGTGTCAACTAAAGGAAAAATATTTTCTGAGTGGGACTTTAGGAATAGTCATGAAGAGAGACAGAGAGAGAGAAAGAGAGAGAATAAATGAAAACATGCTAGTCTGATGATTAAGGCATTAAGGTACGGAGAATATTTTGTCAAAAATATCTTGAGCATTGGCAAGATGTTATGTGTTTTTACCTAATCTGCAATTCGTTTTTACCTTAATTTTAAAAAATTTAGTTGTATTTTGATTTTTTAAATCTATGTGTTTTATGTACTATAGTGTAAAAACTTTACTCTTCTCTGTAGAAAAACTATGCAAATTCTTCTCCAAGGCCCTTTTCACTTTTTAAAGGAATGGTATCATAATATGATGATAATATTGCTTTTCTCATGGAAATTTAATGTGGAATTTTTGCTCTGTATTGGAGATTTCCAGGAGGTCTATGTATGGGAGAAAAAAAATAATGTGTTTTTAGATGGTAAGTACATTTACAGTATTAATAAAATAATTAATGGTGAGAAGTATAATAATTTGAATACAAAAAGCAAAAGCATCCATGTTGTTTGACTGTTGTGATATTTTTCTGGAGTATGTGCTATGACTAAGAAAGGAGGAATGAGGAGTTAAAGTATGAAAAATTTATGATAAAGGAAACCATAAGCCTATGGATTTATATGTGATTATTGCAAAGGGTAATATAGAAAGAGTGTAATAGGACAAAACCAATTACCTATTTATTACTACAGAGATGTGCTGAGCAGGAGAAAGGGGAATATTTGTGCTTTGCAAGGCTCATAAACCAGCAACCATTACTGATTCATGGGTGCAGGAGTTGAGTTAGCTGATGTAACCTACCAAAAATGCTCTCTTGGGATACCTAGAATTCTTCATTTTTGATTTATCACAACAACATTCTTTATTTTATAGTAATGTTTACGGTTTACTGATTTACTAGTAAACAGGTTCATCCATTTTGGGACAGCACTCTGCTTACAAATAAACCATAAAAATCATAAAATTAATAAAAAGAGGCATGGCAAGAGAAACTTGGGCATGAAATTGAAGTAATAAATAAGGCAAATTTTTCTTTTGATGTGTGTTTTTATGACACAGACTGTGTTTTATTACAGAGAACTAATGTCACCATTTGTTGTAAATGGAAGAATTCTCTAAGTAATATTCACCACCCAAGTACTCAGGCAAGATAAAGTTGAGCATTAAAATCATTAAGAGTATTTTGTAACTGAAAGAGATAAGCCCGCATTTTAAATGTTTGTTCAGCGTTTGATTTATAAAATATCTCGCATTTTAGATCATAATGTGTTGCATCCGTATCATCAAATGCCTTAATTGTCCATCCCCAGCTTTTACTATAATCTCCTAGAGGACAAGAACTATACCAATTTAACTTTCTTGGAGATTACAACTAATAGAATAGCTTGAGCTTGGAGATGGGGAAAATGCTTCTTTTGGTAAAGTCTCTGATTCATTCCTCATTTCCTTTCCCAAGCTATTTGCATAATCCAACTCATAGTTGATATTTTGAGTACATTTATATAGTTTTCACTTGTGTCCCTATTGGAAGACCTCCACTTGCAACATGTGTCATTTCTAGAAGCATCTATTTCAGGGGTTTTCAACCTTGGCACTATTAACATTTGGGGCTGGATAATTCCTTGTTATAGAGGGCTGTCCTGTGCATTGTAGGCAGCTTAGTGGCATCAGGCCTCTCTGCCCACTAGATGCCAGTCACATTTTTACCACCCAGCCATAGCACCCAAATATGTCCCCAGACATTGCCAAATATCTCCTGGGACAAAAGAGTCCCCACTTGAGAACCATTGCCATAATAGAAGTTAAATACAAATCTAGAAACTTCATTGCCATAGACTGGCAGAGAGAAAGATATATCTATATCTATATCTATTGTTTTTTCTTCCAGTTCTCTTCACCTTCAATATCTAAACCTCTTACTGTTTATTATTCCTGTTATTAATAGCTTTCGGCTTTCATTTTTGCACAGTCACTATCTGCTAGGTGTTTGACATGCATTTTTGTAGCCTTCACATTTCGGAAGGTTGATAATTTTTCTCTATTTTACAATGGAGGAAACTAAAATTCAGAGTGTCTAGTACAGTGCTTCTCAAAATGTAACATGCACACACATCACCTGGGGACCTAGTTCAAATTCGAACTCTGGTTCTGGATTGGTACATCTGGAATGGAGCTTGCAAATCTGCATTTCTAATAAGCTTGCAGGTGATGCTGATGCTCCGGCTCATGAAACTATACTTTGAGAAGCAATGGACTAGATAACTTACCCAGACTCCTACAGCTAGAAAATGCTAGAGTCAGAATTTGAACCTAGGTCTGCTTCTCACACAGGATACCCCTCTCTTCCTTCATGCTGCCTCTCTATGTGCAATTCTGTGCCAGGGAAGTTGGCTTTACTCTTCCTAGAACTGTCTCAGGTTCTGGTATTTTATCTCCACCTTTATGTTTAGCTATAGTGCTTCAGGTCTGGTGATAAAAGATAGAATGGGTGTAGTCAGTTTAAGTAAATGGACAGTAGTTGGAATATAACTATCCTTCTTTTACTTTTCATGCATATATCCAATAATCCCTGATGGCAACACATTCTGGCTCCTAGACAGGAGACTAGGAGCTTGAATTCACAGATGAAGGGATACAAACCTTTCTCTCTCAAAGTTCAAGTTTAATTGGGGATATCAATGTATGCACAGATAACTATGAAACAACTTCCTAGATGTATCATTGAAGCCTGAACAGGGAAATTATTGGAGCATTGAAAATGGGAGAATTACAATTGCTTGTTAGATTATGGTCATCGAAGACTGAAACTGATATTGTACCACCTCCTCTAGGATAAACTCGAACCCTGGTCACATCCCCTCAAATTCTGTGGCCATTGCAATGTGACACTGCCATTTTGAAGTTGTTGCCCTGATCTTTGAACAAGCCTGTCCGGTTCTGCTTGACAAGCTGGAGGTGGTAATGTAAGTTCATACTTGAACAAGGTATGTGACACACAATAGAATGAATAGAAAGCTTACTTAGAGAAATGAAAATGAAATAATCTACTGCTAGCTTTCATAACTCTTCACCTTGCGGTTTATCCAAAATGTATCCACCATGTGCTACTGTATCTTTGGCTTTTATGAGATGTGTACTAAACACTTAGAAAAATGGTAGATCATGATTTCAGCAATTGAAAAATGTTTCCAATTAAACTTGGGAGGTGAAGTTAACAATCTATGACTTATTCAATGTGCTCCACTCATAATATGGGGGAGTTGACTTAGATGCCTCCTAAAGAGACTTCATGGTTAAGGGATTACTCACATTCATTCTGTCTCATCCTAAATTATTTGAGACCTCACTCCACCTACTTTCTCTCTCCTGCACCTTTAACATCATTCTTTCTACTGATACATACCCATTTCTTTATCATTAATTAGCTGATATGCCATTGATAAACAGAAGAATAATGTCAGAAAAATGTGAAAGGTGCGTTGGCTTATATTACTTTGATTCCAGAGATAAATGTTTCATACCACCAAATAACAGCAAAGGAATACAAAGTGTACTTTTAAAAGCATGAAGGCATCAGCCCCGCAGGAAAAAAAAAAAGAGAACTATAACAATTGCCGTCCACCGCATTTTCTCTTTCTGGCAGTTATCACCTGGTGCTCCCTGACTTTTGTGCACTTTTGCCTGTTTCTTCTGAAACCTTCCGTGCACCCCCTCCCATTAAACTATCACTATTGATTTTATGACAATATTCTACACTCATGTTGGCATCCTTTTAAATATAGGACTTTAAACATCTGTATTTCCTATTTTTTGATATAGTTATATTTATTTTTTTAATTACTCAAGCTAGGAAGTTGAGTTCAAAAAATTTTGAGAAAAGTATTCCCCACATATCTTCCCACGAGCCCTGCTATTTTTAGACAACAATTTTGCTAACTACTGGATATATTTTTCAGGTGTGTATATGCCATCCTAGTAAAACAAACAAACAAAGAAGCAACAACAAAAAGTCTGTATTCTCCCTTTAGGTATCCCCCTTTAAGTATGATTGAATATCCATTTTCCTACAATAAAAGTAACAATCTTCATTTCAACTGATTTCTCATTGGAACTACAGATCTCTGTCTCTCCCTTACTTCCTAGCCAAATTTTGTAAAATACTAAACTAAAATTGCCTTCTCCTCTTCACAACTCCCCATTCCCTCCTCATGCAATGTCTGTTCAGCTTTCATTCCAACCACTGCACTAAAACAGCTTTTGCCTTGGTTACCAGTAACATTTTGTTAACTCAACTTAACAGATGAAAAAATAGAGACAATACACATGCCCCTTGAGTGGGGAATGTGGTTGTGCCCATGCAATGGAATACTACTCAGCAATAAAGAGGAATGAACCACTTGTAAGCAGTGGCACAGATTTATCTCCTGTATATGATGTTAAGTGAAGGAAGGCAAATTCAAAGACTGACTACTGTTTAATTCCATTTATATGACATTCTTGCAAAGGCATCGCTATATGGACAGAGAACAGGTGAGCACTGGCCAGGGCCTGCGTTGTGGATGCTCTTAAGTACAAAAGGCCATGTACTTTTGAAAGGTGCGTAGGAAGAGTGTTGTTAATAAAGTTGATCCTATCTTCTTCATTTTGTGGTGTTGCACAACTGTCACTGTATATGCCATTCACATGATGAACACTTAAAGGGTTAATTTTACTGTATATAAATTACATCATGTTGGGGCTCATAAAACAATACCCCAAAGTGAAGGTCTCAGAAACAGAAGGATTTCTCTGATCTTCTCCTGCCCTTCTGTTTCTCAGTTCCATTCTTTCCAGAGGCACCATGGCAACTAGAATCCCTCTTCCCCAAGGCAGGTCCTAGAAACCAAAACCCCTTTTCTCCAAATTCAGCCATAAAATCCTAAAAGTATGACTCTAATTTTCCCTCTGCCTTTCTGTGTAAAATCTGGCCGTAACGAAATTCCCTGACCTACCTTGTTTGACTTTAGGTCTTAAGACCCCCTATTCCAGAGGGTCTTAAGACCTCAGAGTCTTAAACGCTTTAAGATCCCAGAGAGTCCCGCCCCACACCCAGAAGGAAGAAACATTGCTCAGAGAGGCCAAGAAGAATCTCCATAGACAGGTCTTGCTGGGTTTCCTTGCTCAGTCCATTAGCATTAGATCAGGCCCTTTTTGTCCAACCCTGTTTCTACACAGCTTTCCAAACTTTGTTGAACCTAAGCATAAAAATGGACAATTTCCCCAGTATCTTTGGGTCTTCATTTTGAAGGCTCCTGTATGCACATTTTAAATACATTTGTATGCTTTTTCTCAATTAATCTGCTTTTTGTGAATTGAGTTTTCAGCAAAACTTCAGAGGGCAAAGGTGAACTTTCCCCTTGGCTCTGACAACCACAATAAAATAAATAGATTTTTAAAATAGACATATCTGGTCCTGGCATATTTGATGCAATTGCTGCACATGGCATCCTTGGTTTTCTCTTCTTAGCTGCTTTCCGTGGACATCTTCATTTTGCTCCCGCCTTTCTGATGTCTTCTTAGTATCTCTCGTGGACCCCCACCTTCGTTTATCCAAATCCTCTGAAATGGCTCAGTTCCAAGGCATTCCTTTCTGACCCTCCTCTTGTCTTAGTCTCACCTTTGCTAGCTCCTTCAACCCAGGAGCTGATAAGTCACCAGTTTCCCCAGGGACGTCTCCTGCTCTGGGGAACCCTAAATGGATATCTCATTAATACATATCCTACGTGCTCTACCCTTGACTTCCCTTCTGTGCCCTCCAACTTGATAAAAAGCATCACAATTTCTCCTTTAATGTGGAGAAACACAACTTTATCATTGACTCCTCTCTTCCTCATCCTCCCTCTCCCACAATTGAATGAATGAACACCTGGGACTGAGTCCACTATTTCTCCTCTTCCATGGGCCCTTGAATCTGTTTTCTTCTGTCAACGTGCTTTGCCTCTGGCTTGGGTCAGATACCCATCATTCTCTCCTGGGTGACGATACTATCTTTCAGTTCTCCTTCCTCTCCGCTTGCTTCTTTCCCATCCACTTGTTGCAATGCAGTGAGAATGAACTTCCAGCCAGGTATTCATTTGAATAACATGCATTGGGCCCTCTCTGCAGGCCAGTACTCAATATGTGATTTCAAGGGCCTCAAACCCTAGTCAGCACTGGCTAATTCCTGACAGGTACTTAAACCAGAATATGCTCATGAGAGCTGCCCTCAAACTGTGTTGAATTTCTAATAAGAAAAGTATTTATTTTCTGTTAAGTGACATACACTTACAAGCACTAAGCACTTAAAAGATGATGGATACTCTGTGCTTCCTTCAAGGAAGGAATTGATAAAAAGCATCACATGTTAACATGGTAAGTAGATAAGTTTGATAAAATGTCAATATAGACAGGCATGCCTCAGCCAGGCTCTTCCCCACATCATTACCCACACACAGCCCTCAAAGGTACCTTCTGTAATACCTGCGTGTTTGGAAGAAATGGAGAGGAAAAGAGACAAAGGGGCAGGCAGGGGAAGTGGATTGCTTGTTTTTGTCTTTGATTGTCCCCAAAGGAAAGCTGTTATTATGCTGTTTTTCAAGGTGAAAAATTAATGCTGAATTGAAGTCACTCCTCTATATGGACACAAAACAAACAAACAAAAACCTAACAGTGTTGAAAGTGAGGAATGAAGGCACATCAAATATTCAGGTATGAGATCAAATCGACATTACCCCAAATGGATTAAGCTATCACTTTAGCTTAAGAGAATGGAAGCAGGAGAATTGAAGAAGGAGATTTCCTACATTGGCAAAGCAAAAGTCAGCAATGTTACTAAATAACGTTTAATATAATTTAATGTTGTTAAATAATAACGGTAATAGCAAACACTTCTGACTTGCTTACTATACACCATGTAATGTCCAATACACTTCATATATATTGCTGATCATCACCACAACCTCATAAAATAGATAATTTTATTATCCCCATTTTACAACAAAACAAACCAAAAAGTAATCTAGAATAACCCAGAAGTCCAGTCATTTGCCTAAGATCACACATTTAGTACATGCAGACTTGAGATTAGTAACCAGTCAGTACTACTCCATAGTGTACACTCTGCAACATTTTACTTTCTCAGGAAATTGATCAAAATGAAGAAATAAATGAAAAATTAATTTTTAATGCCCAAAACTTTAAAACTGCAAAAAAAGAGAGAGAAGAGTAATGATTTCTGAAAAATCACTCCATAGAGAACAAGGGAATTAACAGGGACAACAATTCTGTCCAAATTAGTCTTAAAAATGACATTTAAATTGATTAAAGAAAAGATGTCACTATGAAGTCTATTGAATTATATGGACAAGACCAGGATGGACGGGTAAGTATCTCCTTCCTGGGCCCATCAATTTCTCCCTCGGAAAGCTTCTGGTGTTAGAATAGAATGCATTCACTCATAATGACTTCAAAACTTGGAAATCATATTTCAAGGGAACTCACTCCATTTTTAAACTAAGCACAGATAAAATATAGCCAGTTCTATTTTCAAAGGTATTTCACTCTGACAGACCTGGCAGAGTATGTGCTATAGCAGGTTGTTTTTCAAAAACTCACAAACTGTATCCTAATAACTTTTTTCCCTGTTACCAGACAAAATATGGAGTATCATATATCTGAGAATGTTAAGTACCTTATTTTTGCAGTAGGGAAAAAATAAAGGAATGCTCATTTCTTACCCAACGTACTCTTTCATTATCTTTTAACATATGCCCAGCATATGTCAGACTATAGAGGCAACATCATTCTGTTCTTTCAGTTTCCAGTAAATCTAATAGTAAATATGGAGTGTTCTCTGGTAGCTGAATCCAATTTCTTCAGATAAAAATATATGGAGGAAAATCTCTGCAGCATTTTCAGGATGGGCATTTCTTCAAAATATTAATAATCCATCTGTTTGAATGGTCTATTTCAATATTTATCAAATAAGTAATATCCATATGAGTGTCAACATGGCCAATTTTATAGTAATTAATTCCTTAAAAAGGAGAGTAACTTAGGGTGATAAACTACTTGTATGTTTTATATTGCATTCCATTGCAATATTTGTATATCTACAGACTAGGATAATCTAGAGTCATACTTTGCTAGTAAAAGATCTTTCCCAGAGTAGGGGGAAAAAATCTGTCGGTGAAAAATCTATTGTATTTTTGTAACCGTTGAAGTGTAGATCAGTAATCCTCTACCTGGATATTTTGTGTATTTTTAAGATTTTTCTCCTGAGCTTGAATATCAAAGAAGTCATGCTAAAGAATAATATATGCTCACTTGCCAAACTCAAAAATAACTACACTTTACCCAGGTGCTTATACCTCATGCTACAAAAAGGGGGAAAAAATCTCCACTGAATGGAGAGTGGCCATCTCCCAGGATGTAGCAGTGGCTCAGAACAGGAACCTCTGAAAGTCCTGGACTAGTCCTCATTGGTTACTCAAGTTCACACTGCATGGTGTGCTTGTGCCTTGGTGACCATGTGCATGTGCTTGTAGGATTTAAGGATTTAAGCTCACTTGGCTTGGGGCAGCAGAGTAGACAAACGTGCTGAGTCTCCTGTTCAAAGAAGGCCTGGTTTTTAATAAGGAGGTACAAGTGAAAGAGTAGGTGCAGAGAAGCATTCTTTCCATTTTTTCAATGTATTCCTAAGACGGAAGGTGGTCGATGGCATTGTCTTCCACACAGGGATTGCAAAGTGGGTTTCATCTTCAATAGCTCAATGCTATTTATCTTCAGAGTTGGGGTGAAAATGATGCTACAGAGATCAGACATGAACTAAGAAATAAAACATATCGTGGTATTTCTGAGCCCCTCTAAATATTCTCCAGACAAAACTTAGAACCTAATATCCACCAAATCAAAATATTTTGGTTGGGTTGTTGTTGCTGGTGTTTTCTCCTGCAGTTATGTGATCTCAGAGAAAGAAATGCTCTAACCAAAAGCCTTCTCAACATGGCCTGGGACACAGCAGGACTAGATTTGAGTGTGCACTTGATCTCCTGAAATAGGCTGTTTTGTGCAGCAGATGAACTTCACTGTCAGAAGTTCAGAGAACCAGTGTTGTCTGATTTTTAAAGATAGGACTATTTAACCTTCAACTGTAATAGAAGAAAGTCTGTTTAAGGGGTTTTCATTGTGTTAATGTAGCTAAGGGAGTTCTATGCTTTTCAGAATTTGTTTACCTGTATGACTCTGGGTTAAGGTTGGCCACACAGAAAATTTTGTGAGGCTGGTGAGATGGAGTAGAGAACCCTCTTAGGGACCTGCCACTGCCCTTCCCCCATCCCCTGCCACGTATGGAAATAAAGGAAAGTCTTGAGTTCCTACAAGAGAAATTCCAGGCACCCACCTAGCCTTGAGAAGTAAAGAAGCAACCTGATAAGCAAGGACGTAATAATAGCTTAAAGCAATATTTAAGGAAGTTACAGTCCCAAAATGTTTGGTTCCTTATAGACACTAAAGATAATGTCTTGACATATGACCTTAATTTTTCAGGAATCCAGACTACTACCAAAAGGAAAATGCCATCCATTTTCTAATTCCAAACTAATTCCAAACCCTAATGAGTGATTCCATACTGCCTTATGAGAAGAATTTCTAAGCCTTGGAGTCTTGTTCCTAATTCCCTTTATGTCCCTCAAAGTGCTAGCAGACTCTTTGAGGCTTACACCAACATACCTGGATCTGGACCTCAGATAAAGGGAGACTGAGGACTGACATCTGACTGCCATCCTTTGCTCTAAATTTATTCCTGAGGGGACTGGAAGAACTCACACCCATAGAACAGAGTGAACATTCTTTTCTGCTGATCCCAAGTCTTTAAACAAAGTTCTGCCTCCTTAACCAATTACAAATCAGAAAACTTCTGAATCTATCTTGAAGCTCCCACTTCAAGATAAACTGCCTTTGTAGGTCAAACCAATGTATAGCCTCTGTCTATTGATTTATGACTTTGCCTGTAGCCTCTGCCTCCCTGCCTTAAAAACCCCCACTTTCTCTCACTGCAAACTCTGATGTCAGAATTTGGCTTTGTTGTGCCAGATGGGTAAACCCAAGTTGGGTTTGGTAATACGGGGAAGGTATGAGGAATTAGTAGCCATTACAGAAGGCTGACATGGGGCCAAGCAAGGATGCACCAGTTCAAGTTTTCATTGGTCACTTCCACTCCATGTTGGTATGGAGCGGTCACTGGGCCTATAACTCCTCCAAATCCTTCCAAGCACCTCCTCCAGTGACTCCAGGCCCCAGGCCAGGTGCACATGCAGTTTCATCCAGAGGGCACTGGCTTTTTCTACAGATCACTGAATGGTCTGGGTTTCAATGTGGAATTAAAGATATGTGGGTTCCAGTTTCTCTTGGTAGACTCCAACTAGTCTGCATGGGCTCCAGGTTATCCTTATTGGCTCTAGGTGTCCTTGCAGCTTTCAGTTCCAATACTCTCCATGAGTGCCCAGTTATCCTAGAAGGCTCCAGTTTGTCCTTGCTTTCCACTGCTTCATGTCCAACTTTCTTCTCCCCTGTCTCCCCTGCTGGTAACTAGAATGCAATTTAATTAATTCCTCTACCAACCACATGAAGTAGGAATTTTTATACCCAGCTATTATGTGACAGAGTCAAACTGTAAACTCAGAGCAATAAGTCTCTAATTCCATACTCTAGTGAGTGATTCCATACTCTTTCATGAGAATAATTTCTAAGCCTTGGATTCATGTTCCTAATCTCCTTTTATTATGTCCCTCAAAATGCTAGGAGATTCTTTGAGGCTTACACCAACATATCTAGATCTATATGTCTTGCAGCTGAAAAGCCCCTTTGAAACTATGTTCTATTCATCAGTTGCTTTATTCTAGAATTTCCCAAGTTCAGCGACTACCCACCTGAATGTCCTACTTGTTTGATTTCTTTGCTTCAAAGCTTGACAAAGGGAGGCCAATGAGAAAATTCAGAGTGTCGGTAAAAACAAGACTGGATCAGGGCTGCACAATGTGATGTGCTTTCATGGGGACTTGAAATATAAACTAAAAGGGATCAAAAGCTATAGAAAAATATGAAATACTTGCAAGAACAAAGACAATGGTATGAATTCCATGCTGCTGCTCTGACTAGCTATTATACTCCTGTTATATGTGTTATATTCAACCCCATGAGTGTCTCAAAAGTGCAAAATAGCTCTGAAAATAATTTCAGAACAAACTCAGTCCCTCCATTTCTGTCTGCCCAAATTTCAATTTGACAGAACCTGCTTTGTTTACGTCCAGGCTTCATGACATGCATTTCTATTGTTTTTGTGCTATTTCTGTCCCCAATTTCAGTACCCCCCGAGTTGGTAAAATTAGAAACTGCTGGAGTTTGGATTCTGCATTTTGTTGTCCTCTGAAGATCCTGGTATACCTGCAATTGTCTTCTTCCTCAGGTTGTTGAAGAGCATGCTTTAAGAAGAAAGACGAAAAAAAGCAAATGTGTGTGTGCATGTGCACTTCAATGCTGCTTCTAAATTCTCTGCATTACTCAGATTGCCCCTTTTCTGTGGTTAGATCCTATCTATAATGACAAATGCCTCCATTGCGGAGGAACCACCTGCTTTGTGGGCCTATTTGGGGAAACTTGGCTGAGCCAGCACTTTTATGTTAACTGCATAGTGCCCGCACTCTGTACGTGACTCCTCGAGAGGAGAGAGGCAACTGGGTAACATCCCTCACAAAAAAAAAAAGACCAAGCATAAAATGTATTATTCCATGATGGAAATAGATTTAGCCAGTAATACATTATATAAGACTCATTAGTGAATTACTTCTATAAAGAAATGCATTATTACTGAACTATCCTGCTATGACTCTTTAATTTGAAGGTGGAAACCCTGCCTACTTCTATGTCTGAGAACAGACACGTATTTATACATTAAACAATTAGGTAATGAAAATTCAAGTCCAACATACACCTACTCCCTTAAAATGGGAAACGAACAAATATTGCTACTGGAAAGGAAGGGAGGCAATGTATAAGTAATTGATAAAAAGATATACACTATTTTAAAAAATATGATTAGAAACATTAACAAGATACCAGCAATAGGTCATAATGGGCAATCTCTCAATTCTTCTCAATTTAGAGAGGAATCTCTTAGAGCTTCAAATACTGACACTTCATTATGGCCAAATAATTGTTTCTGATTTCTCCTACTTTTTCATTTAGATTTGTGACTAGGTTTAGGTGGATCAAGTGCTTACTTAGTTTTCCTTCAGGAAGACTCACTTGCTCCACAACAGTCACACACACATACACAGACACACACACACACAAACAACACGCACACACACACACACCACATTGCAGCAGCACTAAATGTCCGTGCTTTACTTCTCTTTGTCAGATGCCTATGAGAGTGCTCAATAAATATTTCCTGGAATTAATCTAGTCTTTGTTAAGAATTTTCCCAAAGAATCTTTTTTTTTCAAATACTATCTTGGAAGAAGTCATGCTTTAGCCACTAAGATCTCATCAATAATGAGATTATCAAGTCATTTATTCTTTCTTTGAAAGAGAGAAATCAGAATAGTCCTTCATAACTGGGCAACTGTGTGTGTGTGTGTGTGTGTGTGTGTGAGAGAGAGAGAGAGAGAGAGAGAGAGTTACAGAGAGAGAAGAAAGAAAGGGGGTTGGGGGAGAGAGAATGAAAAAGAAAGAGAGAGAAGGAGGAGGTGATGGAAGAGGAGGAGGAGGAGGAATGAGGTGCTAATTTAAAGAAAGCTGAATGTAGAAAGAAAAGACAGCACCTACAGCAAAGAAGGAAGTACCTATTGTAATTTTTCCTAGTAGTAGAACTGGTTTTTCTGGGATATGAGTGGAGGAGCAGGAATATCTACTTCCGTTCTCTCAAGTCACTCAGTGTGACACTACTGGCCTGTGTTTGAGCGAGGAATGACCTACACCTTAGTAATGACCTGGCAGGAAATAGCTTGGAGGACCTGGGACATGTGTGTCCAGTTTCAATACTCTCCTAAAGTGCCTGTGATATTGTGACATACTAAGAAATACGTTTTTGTTCTCTGTCCCCTGAGTCCTGGCACAGAGGTCCTAAAACCGCATATGTAGGGGTGCTAGGAGAATCATTTGTTCCAATACTTGGTATTTGACCCTCAGTTCCCATCACAGAGCTCCTAAATTTGTAGGAATTTACTGGGTGATAGGAGCATGTTTTTTTTTTTCTCGTGAGAAGACTCTTGGTGGGCTTCTGGACAGCCTCAGGATGGGGGCTGATGGCCAAGAAAACCAACCTTGTCATTAGTGGGTTGGAGTTTGCAGCCCCAACTCTAGACCTCTGGGGAGGGAAGAGGAATGGAAGTTTGAATTGATCACTGTCTTATCCATTCATGTCACTATGATAAAATATCTATCTTATTCTGGGTTATTTGTAAATAATAGAAATTCATTTCTTGCAATTCTTGAGACTGGGAAGTCCAAGTCAAGGCATCTTCCAATTCAGTGTTGCATGAGGGTATGCTCTGCTCTAGAGATGGTGCCTGTGGCTGGGTCCTTACATGGAGGATGAGGCTGAAAAAACTACAGAGGTCCCATAAATTTCCTTTCTAAAAGAACTAATCCCACTCATAAAGGCAGAGTGCTCCTGACTTGATCACTTCCCAAAAGGCCCCACCTCTTAATACTATCATATCACATTGGCTCTTAGGAGCCAATGTATGATTTTGGGGGAATACATGCATTCAGACCATAACCTAATCACCAATAGCCAATGATTTAACCAATCATGCCTGCATCATAAAACCTCCATTAAAAAGCCCCAAATGATGGTGTATTAGTTCTTTCTCCCGCTGTTAATAAAGACACACCCCAGATGGGATAATTTATAAAGAGAAGAGGTTTAATTGACTCATAGTTCTGCAGGGCTGGAGAGGCCTGAGGAAACTTACAATCATGATGGAAGGGGAAGCAAACACGTCCTTCTTCACATGATGGCAGGAAGAAGTGCAGAGCAAAGGAGGGGAAAGCCCCTTATAAAACCATCAGATGTCATGAGAACTCACTCACTATCACAAGAACAGGATGGGGGAAACTGCCAGCATGATTCAATTATCTCCACCTTGTCCCTCCACAACACAAGGGGACTATAGGAACTACAATTCAGGATGAGATTTGGGTGGGGAAACAGCCAAATCTTATCAGATAGGGTTCAGGGAGCATCCAGTTATCTGAACACATGGAGCTTCCTGGAGGATGATGGACCCAGAAAGGGCATGGAAGCTCTCCACGCACCCTTACATCCCTTGCCCTGTGAATCCCTTCTGTCTGCCCATTCATCTGTATCCTTTGTAATATCCTTCCTAACAAATGACTAAAGTGTTTCACTGAGTTCTGTGACCACTCTAGAAAATTCACTGAACCTGAGGAGGAGGTCATGGGAACCCCCAATTTATAGCCAGTCAGAAATACAGGTCACAACCTGGGACTTGTGACTAGCATTGAAAGCGTGGGGGGCAGTCTTGTGGGACTCAGTCTTCAACCTGTGGGATTTGACACCATCTCTGGGTAGATAGTGTCAGAAATGAATTTAACTAGAGGACACCCAGCTGCTGTCCGCAGGAGAATTGCTTGGCATGTTGGGACAAATGCCCACCCATCTGGTGTCAGAAGAATTATATTGAGTGGTGTGTGAGTAGATGGGAAAAAACTCATTCTGTTATGGTGCCCCATGATGGAACTTGAATTGCTGTAGTAATTCAAACTATAGCACCACTTACTCAACATATTATCTATAGAAGATTATTTCCACTCATCCTGGGTGTGGAGGTACATAAGAAGGCACACACATACACACACACTATATATAGACAGAGTCTCCCTTCTGCAGGGCAGACATTTGTGCACAACTTACGTTAAGAGAAGACCTCCAAACACTGGAACATACATTTTTGTTGTTGTTATTATTGTTTGTTATAATATGTCAGTTCTCCAATAAGATAAATTAGGGCTTTCCAACTACTCTAAACCAGGGATCTCAATTAGGGATGACTATGCCCTCACCCAGGGATATTTGTCAATGTCTGAAGGCATTTTTTAAATTTACAACTGGAGGCAGGATGTGCCACTGGCATCCAGTGGGTAGAGAACAGAGATTCTGCTAAACACCCTCCAATGCCCAGGTCAGCCCCTACTATGAAAAATTATTGGGTCCAAAAAGTCAGCAGTGCCAAGGTTGAGAACGTTTGCCCAAAATCTGCATAGGAAAAATCCACTGACAATAACTTGGTACAAGTTGCCAAGACAGTGATGCTTGGAAAAGAAGCAATCCCTGTATCCCTGAAGCTTCAGTTGTCCATTTTTACCGGCACATATCAGATGCTTGAGAGTGGAGTGAAACCCATTCTGTTGTTTCATATGCCCAATTACTTCAATACTCCACTGATAAGCCACTGGCCTTGAGGCAGGGATTAAAAAAAAAAAAAAAAAAAGCCTCATATGCTAAGAAAAATCCAAGGAGGAATTCTAGGTGACAACACTCTATTGGGGCTGCTGGGAATATAATCTCCTGAGAGGGTAAATTGGACTCAACTCGCATGAGCCTTAAGAAATTCATATCCTACAGAATCATAATGTGGAGATAAGGGAAAGAAAAGAAATATTCATATCTTTGGGCATATTAAATTTTCCTCGTGAATTATATTTAACTGTGGGTAAAAGGGTCCTAAAATGTCTTCCAGTGAATAACTCTATAATTAATATCTATGAATGTGAGCTTATATAGCTTTAAGGGGAACAAAACTAAAAAACTAAAGATCTTGAGGGGATGAGCACAAGCAGATTTTTTTTTTTTTTTTTTAAAGACTGAGTCTTACTCTGTTGCCCAGGTTGGAGTGCAGTGCCACGATCTCGGCTCACTGCAGTCTTCGCCTGCCAGGTTCAAATGATTCTTGTGCTTCAGCCTCACAGGTAGCTGGGATTACAGGCACCTGCTACCATGCCCAGCTGATTTTTGTATTTTTTTAATAGAAACAGAGTTTCCCCATGTTGGCCAGGCTGGTCTCAAACTCCTGACATCAAGGGATCTGCCCATATCAGCCTCCCAAAGTGCTGGGATAACAGGCATAAACCGCTGTGCCCGGCCAACACAAGGAGATTCTTAATGGTTTCCAGAATACAAAATACAAGTTGGCACCTCTTTGAAATTTGTTATGTTTGGTGGGTTTCTGGTTGGTTGATTAGTTGGTTTTACATTAAAAAATGTAAAGAGCCTGTTTCTTTTTGTTTTAAATTTACATCTATTCTTTGTTCATTAGAGTTATGGATTCTGTCTTTTTGTCTGCTACAGGTACTTTTCCACTTAATGGTTGAATTTTTACATAAAGTTTATAATTCTTTTAGTGTTTGCATTACTTTTAAACTTTACAAACTCACCCATTCAGATTATATGATTACTAATTTGTTTATTTTTGTTCTTTGTTTGTTTGTTTGGAGTTAGGGTCTTGTTCTATTGGCCAGGCTGGAGTACAGAGGCATGACCATAGCTCACTGCAGCCTCAACCTCTCAGGCTTAAGTGACTCTCCCACTAAAGCCTCCTGAGTAGCTGGGATTACAGGCATGCACAACCATGCCCTGCTAATTATTGTATTATTATTATTATTATTATTATTATTATTATTTTAGTAGAGACAGGGTTTTGCCACATTGCCCAGGCTGATCTCAAAGTCCTGGGCTCAAGCGTTCCAGCCACCTTGGCCTCCTAAAGTGCTGAGATTACAGGCATGAGCTATTGCATTCATCCAATTCCTTTGTTTTCAAATAAAAATAGGTTAAGTGTATCTAATTAGAATTAGAAAAACTAATTCATGCTCACGTAGAAAATTCAAGCATAATATCAGTCATTGGCATTCAAAGAATTTTGATAAGTTTCAAACTCTGAATTATTTTAAGTTGACATCTACAAAATTTAACGTAAGTTTAAATAGTTGCAAGAGATGATTTTGCATTCAGAATAAAATTTCTTCTCTTTGTCATAATATCCTTTGATTTTAAAAAATAATTCAAGCTTATTTCTTTAAGACTCTTCAAAATGATGATCCTGCAGACATTTACCTCCCCACTCTGTGTCCACAGGTCTCTGCTTTCCTCTAAAGGTCTTGGCTGATCTCCCCTGCTCTGTCTCCAACATGATTGCTTTATTTAGTTCGCTCATCTGACTGCTCTCTTATCCTCCATCTCAACAGTGCATTTTTTTTTTTCTCAGTGGGAAAAACAAACATTTGCAAAGAGGCAGGTATTGGAGAGGCAAAGCATAAAGGAACTAGTTTATGCTGCCGGGACTGACCTTTCGGCCATTTGATAGACACAGACCTTAAGCCCAGGGGAGCACTCCTGCACCACAACTACCCCAGCACTTGGCTGTTTGCTATAGAGCGGGCTTATTTTCCTAACTTAAGAAAACACAATGTGTCCTTTAAGTCAGTCTGAAGACGTTTGCTTTTGGTGCCATAGAGTTGCGTGGCATTTTTCATGTTACGCCGTGTTATGTCTTGTCGTGTGTGAACTTTGTTTTCTGTTACCAAAAATAAAAAATAAAAATGAAAGAGTGCATAGACAGGTTGCTTGACCTGACAGAAAAGTAAGCTTGGAGGATTTTCAGAAGCATTGATCACAGAAGCCCCTCTTTCCTCTCGAGAGCACAATTTCCCTTGTTCATGATGATTTAAAGAATTGGAAAAGCATTTCATGGAATAGATAAAATGTAGAGATTGAGAAGAGTCTCGACCTCTTTTCGGGTCAGTTTTTTATTCAATTTGAATAAAACAAAATGCACTAATTGATAAAGGAATTCAAACAGGCTGTTTTCCTAACATGATATATACCAGGCTCCAAGATCTTTTTTTTTTTTTTTAAATCCGGCCTTTCTTCTTCACTGGGGGACGGGAGCAGTGAAATGGCCTAAAACAGAATCTCACTTTAAATTGCTCTGTGGACCATATAAGCTACTTGATCTGTTTTGCTGACTGAAATCTGATCAGGGATTTCCTGCACAGGCTGAATGGAGAAAGAAGATTAAGGTAAATGCAGGCTGATCTTTTAGGGTCCATCCTAAATGGTACCTTTTCTATGATGCCTCCTCTCATTGCCTCCAGTTGGAATTAACAGCTCTGTCCATTGTACCTTCAAGGTACTTCTTACAACATTTCATTACCGATCATTCAGAAGATCATCTCTCCCACATAAATGGGAGAACCTCAGAGACAGCAGCAGCAGGACCTCGCTTATTTGTCCTTTTTTTTTTTTTTTAAGCCTTAGAGACACGGTCTCACTATGTTGCCCAGGCTGGTCTCAAACTCCTGGGCACAAGTGATCCTCCTGCCTCTGCCTCCCAAAGTGCTAGGATGCTAGGATGTACATTCTTCATATCCAATGCATAGTGGATGCCAATAAATGCTTATTTTAAATGAATGAATGCATGAATAAGAGCAATAGCTCACCCATTCAGCTTACCAAGTACCAGTTGCTATTCTAAGCCCTACAACACCATAAGGAGGGTAATTCAACTGGGGTTGCTCAACTTGAAAATGATGAAGCGAGTCCTTAAGGTCTTAAGGTCGTAGATGCTTTTGCTAAAGGCATCAAACTAATGGTTCAAAAGTAACGATGATAGGAAGCTCCCAAGGACAAAGCCAATTGATCCTCAGAAGTTATTCATAAATCAAAATAATACACAGCACTAAACAAATTTCCTGCTAAGTGTCAGCAGACAGACAAGGGCATGGGCCATCTTATTATACAATTACCAAGTAAAATTAAGGATGTAGAATACTGTGACAAGGAGTCCTAGGCATATTATTCTGAATATAGGCAGATATGAAAAAGGAATGTAAAAGCATGTCACACAGATATAAATGTGCACATTCTGAGAACTACATTCTACAGGAAGCAGCAGTTTACAATTCATGGAGTGAACAGGGTAAGACTTTGTCTGTGCATCTGCCAGTGAGGCTTAGAGGAAGAACCCCGTCCCACTTCAGGCCCCAAGATAACCTGTTTGGGAAGAAGAAGGGGAAAAATTAAGGCCCCTATTTAATAGAAGCTGGATGTGAAAGCCAGCACTCAGCCTCCGTCTGCAAGCATTTTAAATAAGAGTAAAGAAAGACACAACTGGGCTCAGTCTTAATTACTCCACTTATTCAATTATTTATTTACTTATTTATTTATTTTTATTTTATTTTTTTGAGACGGAGTCTTGCTCTGTCGCCAGGCTGGAGTGCTGTGGTGCAATCTCGGCTCACTAAAACCTCCGACTCCCTGGTTCAAGCGATTCTCCTGCCTCAGCCTCCCAAGTAGCTGGGACTACAGGCACCTGCCACCACGCCCAGAAACTTTCTGTATTTTTAGTAGAGACAGGATTTCACTATGTTAGCCAGGATGGCCTCGAGCTCCTGACCTTGTGATCTGCTGCCTTGGCCTCCCAAAGTGCTGGGAGTAATTACAGGCGTGAGCCACTGTGCCCAGTCTATTCAATTATTTATTAATATGAAATATTCATTTATTTATTCATGAATGTTACACATGAAAATAAATTTTAGGAATTTATTCTATAAATACTTTCTACAAGTGATTACCGATCATCTGTTAGGGCAGCACGTCTCAGACTTTGACAGGTTCTGTTAGAGTGCACTTTCTGACTCAGTAGGTCTGAGGAGGGGCCTGGGATTCTGCATTTCTAGCAACCCCCCAGAGGATATAGATACTGATGGTCTGTGGATGACATTTTCCCAGGCACTGAGAATTTTAAGATAGATAGGATACAGTCCTTCTGATGAAAGGAATGCCTCTACTAAACTGGGAAGATAACCAATGAGACTTTCCTCAAAAGTTCATTCCTACTGCAAGCAACTTGGATGTTCAGGGACAAAAGTATATCCTTTGTATTCTGTCTCTATATGATTATATATGTATATAATACATATAATATACGTATGCACATATGCACATACAAGTTGCCTATCCCTTATCCAAAATGCTTAGGACCAGAAGTGTTTCAGATTTTGAATTTCTTTGGATTTTGGAATATTTGAATTGTACTTAGGGGATGAGCATTTCTAATCTGAAAATCGAAAATCAAAAATACTTCAATGAGCATTTCCTTTGAGAGTCAGGTTGGTGCTCAAAAAGTTCTGGATTTTGGAGCATTACGGATTTTGGATTTTTGGATAAGGGATACTCCACCTTTGTTTTAGAGGATAATTATTCTTTAATCTCATCTGGTTTGGAATTGTTATGAGGTTAATCTCAGTCTCTCACACTTGCTGTGGTCTGTTCTCTGAATAGTACCACTATACTGATCTCCATGTACATGGAAGGTTATGTGTGCGAATTTTCCTAACTCGATGAGGGGGATAGTCAGGGTGTCTGAACACAGCCTCTCTGGTTCCCATGTTCTCCTGGGAAGTGCATCCTGAAGGTCGGCCTGGTCACTGCTTCTCCTGCTGCAATTCACCACTGAAGCCCAGAGAGCTGACCACGTGGTCCCTGTCAGGACCCAGACCTCTCTGGTTGGTGTGGCCTGACTTTGGCCCTTCCTGCTACCATAGACCATGAGTCAGCTCTATGACTTCCCTCTTACTGAACCGAGCTTGGATCCAGCACCCCTGGAACAGCAAAGGCAAACATTGACAGGATTTGCAGCAAGAGAAGGTGAGGCATTTATTGCACGGCTCCAAGAAAGAAGAGCACAGCAGCTAACACTTAAGACCCAAACTCTTCAATGCCTTGTGTGTCAAGGTTTTCAAAGGCAGGAGGCAGAGGTTGCAGGCAAAGTCATAAATCAATACATGGAGGCTATACATTGGTTTGAGCTAAAAAGGTGAGTCATATTGAAAGGGGAGCCCACAGGTCAGAGGTGGATTCAAAGATTCTCTGATTTGGGATTGGTTAAGGAAGTGAAGCTTTGTCTAAAAACTTGGAGGTTTTAGACAAAGGAATTTGAGCTTGGCCTATAGGTGAAATTTCCTCCAGGCACCTCAGAAAGAAACTTAGAACACAGAACAGCAGTCAGAGTTCAGTCCTCATTCACCCTTTATCTGAGGTCTACATGTCAGATCTCATGAGACTTATTCACTATCATGATAATAGCATGGGGGCAGATCTTCCCCCTTGCTATTCTTGTGATAGTGAATAAGTCTCATGAGATCTGATGGGTTTATCAGGGGCTTCCGCTTTTGCTTCTTCCTCATTCTTCTCTTGCCACTGCCATATAGGAAGTGCCTTTTGCCTCCTGCCATGATTCTGAGGCCTCCCCAGCCATGTGGAACTGTAAGTCCAATTAAACCTCTTTTTGTTCCCAGTTTCGGGTATGTCTTTATCAGCAGCATGGAAAGGAACTAATACAGTGAGTATTGGCCAAAAAAGATTAAACTGGGCAGTGGAAAAGGAAATCAGCTAAAACAATAAACTGTTGGTCTCCACAGTCCTCTGTTTCATTTGTTAATTTTATTTTTATTTTTTAGTTTAGATACAAGAGGTACATGTGCAGGTTTGTTGGAAGGGTTTCATATGTGATGCTGAGGTTTGGACTTCTACTGATCCCATCACCCAGATAATGAACATAGTACCTAATAGGAAATTTCTCAGCCCTTGCCCTTCTCCCTCCCTCCTTCCTTCCTTTTAGAGTCTTCAGTGTCTATTGTTCCTATCTTTATGTCCATGTATACCCAAGATGTAGCTCCCACTTATAAGTGAGAACATGTGGTTCTCTGTATCTGGTTTTCTGTTTCTACGTTAATTTGCTTCAGTTATGGCCTCCAGCTGCATCCATGTTGCTGCAAAAGATATAATTTTGGCTGCGTAGTATTCCATGATGTATATGTCCCATATTTTCTTTATCCATTGCACCATTGACAGGCACCTGGCTCGATTCCATGTCTTTGCTATTGTGAATACTGCTGCAATTAACATATGCATGCATGTGTCTTTTTGGTAGAATAACTTATTTTCCTTTGAGTATATACCCAGTAATGGGATTGCTGGGTCGAACAGTCATTCTATTTTTAGTTATTTGAGAAATCTCTGGAATGTCTTTCTGTTTCAGATCTAAATGTCACAAATATTTTATGTCTTTTCCTGAGGGAAACAAAAACCTTGGGACAATCTCCCTTCTGGTTTACAGTTTGGTCTCCCAGGCCTTGACTACAGCTTACCCGGGGAGGATGAGACCCTGTCTGATTATTGTGAATAGGTAAAAACTAAAACTCTGGGTTGTAAAATTAAATACTTATTTCCTTATTTCACATACATTATGAGAAATACTCTCCTTTTCTAGAATTTGTCAAGACTCCAAGATTTTTGGCCGTGATTTTCAGATAACTCAGATTCATTTACATACAGAAGGATAATTCTTAACATTCTAGTGGCATTCTTCAGACAGAACAATTTCATTAAATCAATGTAAATAGTTCAGGTGAGCATACATGAAGAACATATTCATCACATGCCATAACAAGTATTTGTCATGCATTTATGTGCATATGTAGTCACATATGTAATGACTGCATACTATACATAAATACGTAAACTTATATATGAGCTCTCTCTGGAGTCAAGCTTGTAGGAAATGCTCTTCACCTGGTTTTTTTTTTTTTAAATTTTTTTTTGGTTTAGCACCTAAGTTTACATTTAGGCCATGTCAGTGAGTGATGTTGTTAAGCCACTCACAATTGAAAATAATCTTTGTCTCCATTGATCAGGCATCTTTAAATCTTTTGAATACATACTGCTCGACAACATTACGTACTAATACACTCCTGGAACTGCACAACTCTATTTCTCTGTTCTGTTTACTGTGTTCATTTCCAAGCCACAATGCTGTAGGCAATCAACAATCTAGTATCATTGTGTTCTGAACAAATACACTTCAATTTCAGTCACAAAGCACAGAAGATGAGATGATACCAAAGATGGCAAAACATGGCCAAAGAGATAAAAGCAAACAAACATTCGCAGAACCTTTTAAAACACAATACAGAGGCAACACATTCGGATACCAGAGAGACGTCTTTAACCTAGTCTAACATTTCTACGTTCTACAGATTTTTTTCTCATCTCCATCATGCAAACAATGTAATAATCAACACACTTTTAAACTTACTGTTAAATAAGCCACTACAGCTTTGATTATGATAGCAGAAATAAGTCAACATCTAGAATGTCATGTTTTTTTAATGATCAAATAATGTATGCCCAAGTCAATGGACAAAACTCTGAGAATGAAAAATCATGGCTTAAGAGAAATTTTCAGTAACATGGGACAATATTTGTGGTGAAAGATTCAAGGAAGAAGTAGCTGATTGTCCAAGTACGCATTATGTATATACTCTTTCATTAAATTTAAGCCATGGGTAGATAGGTGATGGATAGACATAGCTATATAATGCTCTGATACATAAATATTAAGAAGAAAGTTTTTAAAAGAAAAAGCTGCAAAGAGATATATCAAAATTGTAACTATTTAGTGATGTGTGGAGGGGTTTTCTGAACAATTATTTTACAGAAGAGTTAAAGAACCCTGTAAACATCAATACACCTCAATAATTTGACATCTCATGGCTTTTCCCTAAATATAAAATTTTCATGGCCATATATGCTCATCTGTGTGTCTACACCTGCCCAACCAAGTTATCCCCTCAAATTAGTTCAAATCAATCATTAGTTCAAATAAATTATTTATGTCAAATGTTTAATGCTTTTTTTCTACTTCCAGAGTTACATGCTGTTTAATATTCAAGACTATTTTAGTCTCAATGATGACGAGTAACTAAAATGTAGAAGTTAGGCACATGTGAATAACAATTGACTGTTGATTGTTAACACATGTCATGTTAATATATATACACACACATAGATACATATAAGTCTATACACACACACATATATATACACACACATACACATATATATACATGTATTATATATACATATTTATAGTATTTGTGTGTGTGTGTGTGTATATATATATGAGATCATAATGGTAAACATTATTGATTTAGGAGAGGTGTGATATTGTGATATAATAGAAAACATATATTTGATCTTTGTCCCTAGCTCTTGAAAGAGAGCTCCTAAAATTCCTAAGCTCAGAATTTCCTAAGTAAGAGACTTTTGTTATTTGTAATGAGCCCCTTTCAACCATAGTTGATGCTACCTGAGTTTATGCTAATAAGGTAAACTTTGGTGGGCCCCTGGATAGTTTCACAATGGGTTCCACTTACCAGAGGAACCAGTCCTGTGATTAGAGTGTTGGGACTTTCAGCTCTACCCCCAACCTCCCAGAAGGGAAGAAGGGCTGAGACTTGAATCAAACACCAAAGGTCAATGATTTCATCAATCATGCCTATGTAATGGAACCTCCATAAAAATCCTAAATGGAGGAGTTCAGAGAGATTCCACATTGGTGAACGAGAATGCATCCATATGCTGGGAGAGTGGTGTACCCCAAGCTCCATGGGGACAAAAGCTGTCGTGCTCAGGACCCTTCTGGACCTCACTCTATATACCTCTTCACATGACTATTCTTTTGTATCCTTTAAAATATCCTTCATAATAAATTGGTAATAGTAAGTAAACTGTTTGCCTTAGTTCTGTGAGCTGTTCTGGCAAATTGTCAAACCGAATTTGTAACCAAATCTGATAGAAGTTGTGGATAACCTGGGGACCACTACTTGCTATTAGTGTTGGGGTAAAAGTGGGCAGTCTTGTGCTACCAAACCCCTAAACTGTGGGTCTGAGTTAACTCCAGTGAGTTAGTGTCGGAATTGAGGACACCCAGTCTGTGTCAGCTGAGAGTTGCAGAATTGGTTAGTATTGGGGGTGATCCCATATATTTGCTGTCAGAAGTGTTGAGAGTATAGAAAAGCAGTTTATTTTCTTTTTAAGAGGCTGGTTTGGAAGAACAAACCCATGACCTAAGGCCTCCTCCATCATTCTGTTTCCTGGTCTTGGTTCTGCTGGGGCTCAGAGAATGATACCTCAAAGTGTCATTTGGTATTTTGGCATGCTGAGAACTTTTGAATTAAAGGACATTGTAAGGCCTTAGAAGTTGCCTCAGATCCAAAGACTTTCTAATCTTCTCATATTTCTGCCTCCAGTGCTCAGGTAGGGCCTCTCTCTGGAAATTCCCTTACGTGACAAAGGAAAACTTCTTCCAAAATAAATGTTAATTGTCTTAAGGTCCCCTCCCTTGGAATCTCATGAAATAACCAGAAATGATTAACCACTGAAGAAGAGAAAAGACCAAAAGTTATCATGTGCCCAGAGAGATTTTTCATCTATTCTTCTGAGGGCAGTTCCAAGAGATTACCTGGGAAATTTCATTTGCATAGTAAGTCAACCTTTGTTCATAGTGCAATTCTGCTCCTCACCTTCCCTCCACTTCCTCCAGAGCTCGGAGGAACTTTGCCTCAGCCATTGTGTGTTCTTTGGGCTCATTCATTTCTCTTGAAAATAATTTACTAGCTCTCACAATTGCCTACAGTTTCCATTCCCCTCTCTCCTATGAAGAGGGTATTTAACTGTCAGCCATCAGTGCCTTCTTTGAGTCTCATATTTTGTATGGTTTCCATGCTTATCCACGTTAATAAATGTGTATGTCTTTCCTTCTGTTAATCCGTCTATTGTCAGTTCATTTCAGTAGACTCGATCCTTTGGTGGGGGGAAGTGTTTGGAGGTGAGAGGGAAGCTTTCCCTTGGCCCCTACAGTTCAAATCCTGCTTGCCCTTCTCCCCTCTACTCTCTTCACACACAGACATTCAATTCTCAGCTGTGAGATTTTAGGAAAGCTGCTTAATGTCACTTTGCTTCATCTTGTCAATCTGTAAAATGGGAGTAATAAGAGTAAGACAAGCTCTGATTTGTTTTAGGGGGATATAAGTCTCAGCACAGAGGCCAGTACACCCTAAGGAATTAGTAACCCTTATCTAGTATTGGGAATCAGAGTACTCTATTCCAATGAATTCACACTCACTGATTCCTCTCTAATCACTTCTAAGCCAGCCATCACCAGTATTCAGAGGTATCCAGAGGTGGCCCTGTGTTAACACTCAGTTTCTATCCTGGGGCTAGAACAGGAGTTGGCTAACTGCAGCCTGAGAGGCCACATCTGGCCAATGCTTGTTCTGTGCTGCCCTGAATTAAGCCAGCCACGTTCATTCATTTCTGCACTGTTTGTGGCTGCTTTCTTGCCACAAATGCAGAGTGTATGTCTTGTTGACCAGCAATGCCTAAAATATTTATTCTCTGGCCCTTTACAGAGAAAGCTTGCTGAGTCCTGGGCTGGAATCTTGATGAGGGCTGTAGATAACATTTTTATTCTATATTCAAGGTTTTACTGATATATATTAATATAGCACCAAGACATGCACAGTTGCTTATGTTTGACACCAAGTACAGCGTCTCTATTCATTTGAAGTGCTACATGATGAGGTAATTGTTTAACTATAAATGATGATTTATGATTCATGGGCTTAAATAACCATGAAGAAATGTAATTACTAAAGACATAAGTGGGGAAACAGCACTAATCGAATCCATGCTACATAAAAATTCCCACAATAAATCCATGCTACACAATAATACCATCTTTTAATAGGAAAGAAGGCTAAAACAGTGACATGCTAATTTTCCCTAGAATCATCTTCTATTTCATTGGCTACATAATTATAACTCTCTGTGATTTTATTTTATTTGGTCGTAGCATTCTCGTTTTATAATGACTCTCCTCCAGTAGAATTCTCAGTGATTAGGGCTTTTGCTAGAACCAATGGTTCACATTGGTAACATTCCCCCTTCCAGCATGGCACAACCATGGTTTTATGGATAAGTCAAATGCAAAGAGTAAAATATATGGACAGAAATTGATGAAGGGTGGTTTAGGATGCCAGATGAAGGTAACAATGTCTTTTATTCCCTCAACCCTGAAAGACAGTGATGTGTATTGTAAGTTATCAGGGAAGACACTATAATTTATCTTTTCCAAATGGCAACCAGTATCCTCCTTCTTCTCTTTGTGGGCTGACAATTGTGTTCAGAAGGCCTGGTTTTATGGGAAGATTCCCCACGCTTTCTCAAACTTGCAAATTTGTACCATTGTCATTGCGTGTCAACCATTCCCTTTATAAGGGGAATGGAAGCATCGTGCTAACGATACTAGGCTTGGCAAGGCTTCAAAACTTATCTATCCACTCAAAAGAGCTTGTGCAAAGTTGAGGAACAATGGATCAATTCTTCGTTGAAATGGACTAGCCATTTCCCAATGGTAGAAAATAAAACAGAATTCTTAGGGCAGGCTATAATTATTAAGGAGCACAAATGCACCCCTACTCTTGTCTTTTTAAGATCAGTGGACCAAAGTTTGAAAAGATTTATTCGTAGAATGCCAGTTTCTGGAAGACTCTTTTCACTGATGACAAGCAGTTTATTTGCACTTTCGTTAGGGCTGCAGTGACTTACGTGTCTGGGAAGCATTTCTTTGCAAAATGTGGTAACTGCTGCCATGAAAACACACTGGTTTTAATGACAATAACTTGATATTATGGGTGGCACCATCAATTGCTCAGAAATTGCTATGGGTGATAAAAGGTCTGTAAACTTAAAACCTGATACAATGGTGGTTAAGAAGGAGAAAAAGACGCTCTTGGGAAACCATCGTAATAAAAATGTCTAAGCTAGCGGTAAATTGGGACAAAGAAAATGCCCTTTGGGAAACAAAATTCCTGCCTGAAGGGGGCACAAAACCTGTTCCGGGTTACCAGATATCAGCTATCACTTGAGAACTAAACCAATTGTCCTCTATCTTTTTGAAAAATAGGATTTGAGTCTTTCTTTTCTATTTTTCCCCTATAAAATAATAAAAGATTTTATTGTCATTAAAATCAAATATAGAGGGTTACATGGCAATTTTCTGTACTCTGCTCAGGTTCTTTCATAAAGAAAAAACTCTTCTTAAAATTAAATCTAGTGAAATGCGAAACTACAAAACCCTTAGAGGATTTCAACTGTAAGGATGACATTCTGGAATAGGCAAAGCTATGGAGACAGTAAAAATATTAGGTGTTGCCGGGGGTTAGGGAGGGATGAATAGGTGGAGTTCAGAGGATTTTTAGGGCAGTGAACCTACTGTGTTATACTATGATGGTAGATACATGGCATTATACATTTATCCAAACCCATAGAATATGCAATACCAAGCATGAACCCTAATGCAAACTGTGGACTTTGGGTGATAATGATGTGTCAATGTAGGTTCATAAATTGTAAAAAATCTATCACTCTGGTGAGGATGTTAATAATGCGGGAGGCTGTGCATACGCAGGGGCAGGAGGTATATGGGAAATTTCTGTACTCAATTTTGCTGTGAAAATAAAACTGCCCTAAAAGTGTAAAGTTTATTAAAACACACACACAGACACAAAATTCACTTTTAAAAATAAAGTGTGTATATATATATATATATATATATATACCCAAAACCTGACAGTCAGTCAGAATGTTATGTTGTGGGAAAGATGAAAGAAGCACCGTGACTGTTTCGTTGGTGAAATTTGCCGGTTTTTAACTTAAGCTCAAGGCTGCTACCCATGGTTCCTTCCTCTCCGTTTCCTAAGCCTAGGGCTGCTTCACAGCTGTTTGCTGAAATGTGGACAGATTTCAGAAAAAAAAAGAAACTGAAGACAGTGTAACATGCTTTAGTCTTTCTTTGGTGTATCTCAATGACAGAGAAATGTCACTTGCTTTGAGGAAGCAGACCCTGAAATACCATGTGCGAGTGCAGTGCCAGGCCTGCCATAATTATGTCCAAGTCTGAATGAAATCTTTACCAGATGATGAAAGGGAACCTCCTGGCATGTGTCTCAGGAAGTCAGGCAGGATTTGAATACGAAGAGATGATTTGGGATGCTAAGATGGAAAAGTCCATTAGACCCTTAGGATAGAGGGTTGAATGAAGGGTTTAATCTTACTTGATGTATTCACCTTTATCTACTTTTTTTTTTTTTTTTTTTTAATTGAGATGAAGTCTCACTCTGTCACCCCAGCTGGAGTGCAGTGGTGTAATCAGTGACCATAGCTCATTGTAACCTCAAACTCCTGGGCTCAAGTGATCTTCCTACCTCAGCCTCCTAAGTAGCTAGGACTCCAGGCGTGTGTCATCATGCCAAGTTAATTTTTTATTTTCTGTCGTGACAGGCTCTGGCTATGTTTCAGAGGCTGGTCTTGAACTCCTGGCCTCAAGCAGTCCTCCCACCTCAGCCTCCCAAGTTGCCACCACATCCAGCCCCCTCATCGGTTCTTTCAAGATATTCCATTTGTTCCCTAAAAATAAACGGCAGCCACACACTGGGATATTCTTTAAGTCCTGCTCCTGCTAGAGCTATATAGAAAGAAGAGCAGAGAATGGAGTCCCTGGGGAATTTCAGGGCGTTCCCTCTCGGTGTCTGATTGGGGTACTGTGTACTGATGCCCCAAAGCTATACAGAGTGTGGCACCTGGGCATCTACCACCTCCATTCTTGCTGGGAACACATAATCCCCTATTTGTAGCAGGTGTTCAGGTGATTGAATCTAACTCTCTCCATTCAGGTCATAGAATCTAAACCTCCACGAAATTGGTAGGCTGAAAAACATGTGCTTTATCTTGCTTGGGTTCTAGGGCAGTTAGGTTTTCTAGCTTAGGTCAAGAAGTAGATTACCGTCTGTACTTCCTGGAACAAATTAGCTCCCTATCGTTTGTATTTGCTTTTCAAATCTAAAAGTGCAGCTGATTACAAAACGTTTCTATGCCTCTTTGCATGTTCTTTCCTCAAAAACACACAGGACATGGCGGCTTGCTGAGGACAGAAATCATTTTCTCATGGTCAAGGTGGTCGGCCAAGTCAGTCTTCTGTTCAGGTCACTGAATTCTCTACTGTGACTGCCTCTCATCTAGTCCTTTAAAGATGATTCTTGTCATTGAATTAAATGATTGTGGCAGTCTTAATGTAAGAATTTTGTTTTAATATTCTAAAATAAAAGAAGATAACTCCCACCCCAACTCCCCTGTATATCTGTATGAATCGAACCCAGTTAGCTCAGGATCTTTTTGTTTGAAAGATTCATCCGATGTAAGGCTGCTTTTAGCGAAGTATGAGTCACGCGTTCAAAGTCATGCATACATTTAGATCCAGACTTTTGTTCTGAGACGAGGAGCTGACAGCTTTAGTGAGACTTTTTTCTACACTTTTGTATTTACTGTCTCACTAACAAGTGACTACACTGACTTGTTTAAAACAGTATTTCCTTTCACAAAATCTTTTTTATTTGCTGAAAAATGTTTTAAAGTGAACTCTAATGCGTTAATAAATTATGTCAAAATTCATTTACAATTGACAAAAACATTATTTTGTCAACTGTTTAAAAATAACATTTCATTTGATTTGTAAAATTTAAATATTCCCTTTCTTCGCCAAGATTAAAAAAAAAAAAAAAAGAAGAAGCAGCTTGTCATTTTCCTCATGATTAACATGAACAGGGCTTCTACTTGACATGTTAACTTGTTAACTTTTCTATATCTGAATTAACAGAACTTTCACCTTTTAATTAAACGAGGTACTTCAAAAGCTCTGACCTCTTTGGGCATGATCCTTTTCATCTTACTCAGTCTCTCCCCAAAGGGGAGTTGATTAATAGTGCTACAGAAGTTTTACTAGCATGATTTTTTTAGATCTTCTAATAACTCTGTGAGCCTGGATGTGCCTCCTTTTATAATCTAGCAAATGCTGAAAGCTTGAAAAATGTCTGTTTCTTTCTCAAGGATTTTCTGCTTTCTTTGATTATACAAATCTGCTTTATATGGGACCTGGAGGCTTTGTCCAGGTTGTTGGAGAATTACTATTTCAGTTGACTACAGAATAACAGGTAAAATACTCCATCACTATAGAAAAGGTAGGTTGAAAGATTTTAGATACACAGATACTGATACAATTAGTTATAATATATATTATATACTGATATATACAGCTATATATGATATACAATATACACAGTTTATATAAAATATATATCATATGCTAAATTTGTTATGTAAATGTGTAACTACAAGGAAACCTTTAAGTGAAATAAGTATTAAAATTTATTTATTTTTAAAATTTCAACTTATAGGTTGGTGCAAAAGTAATGGTGGTTTTGTCATTGAAAGTAATGGTAAAAACTATAATTACTTTTGCACCAACCTAATATATTTTAGATACAGGGGTTACATGTGCACGTTTATTACATGTTAATTTGAGATCTAACTTCTTGATGAAGATGTTTAACACTACAAACTTTCCTCTTATTGCTTCAGCTGTATTCTAGAGATTTTGGCAAGTTGTGTTTCTGTTTTCATAAATTTCAAATAATTTTTTGATTTCTGCCTTAATTTTGATGTTCACCCAGGAGTCATTCAGGAACAAGTTGTTTAATTTCCATGTATTTGCATAGTTTTGAGAGATCTTCTTGATATTGACTTCTGGTTTTATTGCACTGTGGTTCTAGAGTGTGCTTGGTATGATTTTGATTTTTTGAAAAATTCATTGACACTTACTTTATGACTGAGCATGTGGCCAGACTTAGAAGATGTTCTGTTTGCAGATAAGGAGAATGCATATTCTGTGGTTGTTGGGTGCAGTGTTCTGTAGATATCTATTAGGTCCAAATAGACAAGTGTTGAGTTTAAGTCCAGAGTTTCTTTGTTAGTTTTCTGCCTTGATGATTATCTAACATTGTCAGTGAGATATTGAAATATTCCAGTGTTATTGTGTGGCTAAGTCTTTTTGTAGGTCAAGAAGAACTTGTTTTAGGAATTTGGATGCTCCAGTGTTGGGTGTGCATATGTTTAAAATAGTTAAGCTTTCTTGCTGGATAGTATCCTTTATCAATACATAGTGCTCTTCACTGTCCTTCTTAATTGTTATTGGGTTAAAGTCTGTTTTATCTGATATAAGAATGGTGACTCCTGTTCTTTTATTGCTTTCCATTTGCATAGTATATCTTTCTCCATCCCTGTACATTGAGCTTGTGGGTGTCATTACATGTGACATGGGTATCTTGAGGATAGCAGATGGTTGGGTCTTATCTTCTTATCCAGCTTTTCATTCTATGTCTTTTGATTTTGATTTTGTTTTGTTTCGTTTGAGACAAAGTCTCACTCTGTTGCCCAGCTTGGAGTGCCATGGCATGATCTCAGCTCACTGTAACCTCTGCTTCCCGGGTTCAAGCAATTCTCCTGCCTCAGCCCCCTGAGTAGCTGAGACTACAGGCGTGTGCCACCACATCTGACTAAGGTTTGTATTTTCAGTAGAGACGGAATTTCACTATGTTGGCCAGGCTGGTCTGGCTGAGTTGATTCAAAGAACAGGTCTTTGAGCTCTGAGAGTCTTTCCTCAGCTTGGTCTATTCTGTTGTCAATCCTTCTTATTGAATTATGAAATTCTTGTGGTAAATTTTTCAGCTTTAGAAGTTCAGTTTGGTTCTTTTACAAAATGAGTATTTCATCCTTTTGGTTCTTGGATCATTTTACTGGATCCCTTGGATTGAATTTCAACTCTCTCCTGAATTTTGATGAGCTTCCTTGCCATCCAGGTTCTGAATTCCACATCTGTCATTTTAGTCATTTCTGAGTGGTTAAAAATCATTGCTGGGGAACAAGTGGACTTGTTTGGAAGTAAGGGGACACTCTGGCTTTTTGAGTTTCCAGAGCTCTTATGCTGATTATTTCTATCTGGGAGGGTTGGTATTCCTTCAACTGTGGTGACAGTTGAGTATAGTCAGTTGGCTTTACTCCTGGGTGTTTTTACAGGGCCAAGGCTCTGTACAGGGTCTTTATTTGTAGGTCTTTATTGCTTCACAGTGGGGTATTTTAGCAAAATATTTTTGGTGTTGTAGTTTGGACTGTGTTCCAGTAGATAATGCTTAAGAGTAATGGCTGATAGATAGGCTCTTAGGTGCCTGTATTTCCTCATGTTTGCAGCCATGCTCTGCAGTGTGGAGGGAAGAGAGGTGACTACCTCACCAGGCCCACTCCTGGGCCTTGGGGGAGCTCCCTCCAATAACTGGCATTATGCCTACATTTCTTTTGTTAGGTGTTCTGGATCATGGGGCTCCCTTGGGCAAAATCCATGGCAGGGAGCTAGGCCACGTCCTTTCTGGGCTGGCTCTATGGAAGGAGGCATGACCCACTTCTGCAGCAGCCTATGAACCTGTGTGTCTCACCCCTCTCAGTTCTCTGAGAGTGTTCCTCCCCAGCTCAAGTGCTGCCCACAGGTCTCAGCCCAGCACTCCTGAGCTGCACATCACAGCCCTGGGTGGTGGGACACCCCACACCTCCATCCTCCAGACCCTTGGGCTTGGGTTCCTCGTGTTCTAGGAGATCCAAAGTGCTCCGAGGATGCTGGGAATGTACTCAGGTGCAGCAAAGCACCTAGGCTGGGCAGCAGAGACTGTGCCGTGCACATGCACACACTCTTGTAAGTTGGCCAGATAGGGGCCCTGAGAGGGGCTGGCAGGCAAGAGGGCCTGCAGAACAGACATGCCCTAGTCCCACCGGGAAGCTGGTTCCACTCTCTCCTGGCTCAGCAGTGAGCTGAAGCTAGAGCTTCTTGGAGGGAGGTGGGGAGCCCCAGGGAGATTGGTGCCTATGGCCGGGCTTGCTGGAGCCGCTGCATACACAAAGGCCCCCAGTGCTTCACTGGCTGAAGTCCTATCTCTGCCTACTCTCTGGATGATCCCCTGGCTGGGTCAGATGTCCATGGGGTTTGTGGGGTCCCCTCTAGCTAGGGATCACCAAGGTCCACCGCAAGAGTGGGAAGTCCCACAGTCCTTCATGTACCCTTTCCCCAGGAGCTCTTCAGGGCTGGGAAGCAGCCCCAGCATTCAAGCACCCCATGCCAGGTTCCCAGCTTCCTCCTTCTTCAGCCTCAGTGTCCACATCACATCTTCATCCATTCTCAGCATATTGTCTCTAAAGATCTATTCAAATTATGTTGGTTTACTCAAAATATTGGTCTCTCTTGGTGGGAGCAGTACTTCCTGGCTATGTCTAGTTGGCCATCGCGTCCCACTCCAAGTATTGAAATTTAAATTCAAGAATTAAACATTTTCTCAAGATTGGGCAAGCCACATATGGTCTAGAAATTGTTTTTAAAATATGGACCTAGTTAGAAGAAAATGCCAACAGACACCATATGAAATGGTCACAGCATACTCTCTTATTGGAATGTGTTTTTGCAGTTATCTAAAAGGTTTTCTTAATTAAAAATATCTAGTTTGGAAGGATTTTAAAGCCAGATTACCATAAACATTATTCATTTCTTCACAGCTATATGTTTCTAAATGTATATGTATATGCTTAAGGTATTTGTAAAACTATACCTGTTGGGGGTATGTGGGTATGTTTATGTATACAAGTATCCATATCACTAAAAATCTTGAATTTAGATGCAAATAATATATTTTGTAGTAGATGATTTTTACTATAAATTTTTTAAATACCATAGGAAGAGTTTTAGAAAGGGGAATAAATTTGGCCAGCTTTCTAATTTTTTTCTAAATCAAATATTTCCCTAATATCCAAAATTTATGTACAAAATTATGTATCTTACTTAATTTCAACAGAAACATCCTGGGAACAGGCATTTTCATAAGACTGATTATATTAATAAATGCTTTATACTGACTTTTTATTTTCTAATTAAATTTAAAATAAAGTCAAAACAATCTTTTACTTTTGATCCTTGGTCAGAAGTAGAAAAGTAGCACAGAACGTAGGAATCCAAATAATCAAGGAGGAAGATAGGGTCACTGTTGGGAAGTTTATTTAAACATTTCTTTATGAATAGAATTTCAAGTTTGCAAAACAGATTACAGAATAAATCCTGTGTTGAATTCAAGACCAGATGAGGTGAAATTAATGCAGGAAGGGCTCTGTATTTTGCCAACTCAGCTAATGACTGTAGAAATGTTCTTAGATGAAACAGAAAATATTCCTTATAAAAGCAAATGTGATTATTTTTAAAGACATCAAAGAAGGCACCCTTTGATTGTGTAATCTCAGCAAAATAATTAAAATCAGCAGCAAGTAGAGCACAGAGGAAGATGAATGGAAAGGCAATGACATAACAGTCAACTCAAAGCAATTCTCCTTTAGAACCAAAGTCTTAACATACATACGGCTGCTGAGACCTCTGTTTCAGCAGAATTTGAGAAATAACAGATCAGATCTGGATATTGGAACACAATAGAGGGTAAGTTTATTTGAATTAAAAAGACATAATAATACTAGTAGATTATCAAATGAGCTATTTGAAAGGAAGCAAAGGCTGAAATGAAGACACTCTGTGCAACTGGTGTATGTACTAATTTTAGCTCCAATAAGGCAGTCTTTTATACTTTTTGTTCACTCCTGTATTCCTCACATGTAGAACCATGTCTGACACCCAGAATATGAATTACATATTGGAAATGACTCACCCATATTTCCATAACTAGGTAATATTATAACGAAGCCATAGAAGGCATAATGATCAAATTGAATCAACCAATTTTCATGGTGCACTAAAGAGGAGGCATTTTTAAAAAATCACACTGGTATTATATGACTCCAGTTTTCCTAATAGAAAGTGTGTGTGTGTGTGTGTGTGTGTGTGTGTGTGTGTGTGTTTGTGTCTGTTCCTCAATTTAACTTTTTCCTAAAAATTATTGCTTGTTTCCTTGAGAAATCTACTGCCCCTCACACATCACGTTCTATAACTGTAAAAATTAGCCAAGAAAATTACCTAAAGAAGAGACATTTAATGGAATTTGGAAGAATGGTGACTCAGGACATAGAAGCGGGAATCTGCATTGATAGGCTGAAGTCTGAGCTCTCTGGAGATAAGTGGCTTTCAAACAGAAGAACCGGGAATCGAATGTATACAGGCAAAACCAGTGTGAAGACCAAGAGGAATGCAGATAGGCAATGCAGTAGGGAAGCTTTAGTAGCACCTGCATGGAAATGTGATGCAATTCAGTAACAGGAGAGGCTTCAGGAGGCTTCATTCTTCTCCAAAGTGAGGACCTATTCAATCCTGTCTGTAACTGTCATTAGGACTCCCTTCTTTGCTTGTGTCCACATATCTGTGCTCATTAACAACCAACTTTTTTAGCTTAAGCTTTCCCGTTGATCTCTTTGGTAGGTATATCTCCTACTTTCCAGAAACCAGATATATCAAAACTACCATCACTCAATCTCAGTTACAGAAGCCTGGTAGTAAAACCAATTAACTAAGCTCAGGCTCTCACCAGTCAAAATGGGGACAGGGTGTGTGATCACAGTACATGAGTTTGCATGTTAGTAATTTTGGTTGCATCAAATTTCATCCTGGAAAATGGTTGTGGACCTCTTCAATGAGAAGTCAATTTCAAGTCCAATATCTCTTCTGTTTTCCCCTGGGATGCAGCAGAGTCCCCTAAAGTGCAACATAGTTCCTGCATTGTATCCCTGGAGCTGGGACAGAAGCAAGGACTTCATTATAAGGAGGCAAAGGAACCAAAAGAATACCCAAGCCTCAAGGAAACTAGTGTAGCACCACCCTGGCACCTAAAGTTTTGAAGTTCACCCCATACCCAGGGGCATGTATCTAATTCTGGAGGGGTGATTACTGGGATTACAACATCCTTCCTCTTCATTCATCAACAGATGCAGAAGTTGTGACAAGATGGGCAGCTCATTATCATATTATTAAAGTCTACACAAACTCTGCTTGGATGTCTTTAAGACACAGGACCTATTCTCCACCCATAAGCAGACAGTATGTTGCTTACATTTCTTCTAAACAGAAAAAAAAAAAAATACAGACAATTGCTTTGTAATCTCAGAAATGCCAGGTTCTGCAGCCCTCAGCTATAAATTCATTCCTGTCCAGAGTAGCGATTGTTCACAGCAATGTCAGACTTTGCAAAGTTAGAAATTAATACCAAGAGGATTTAGGTAAACTCTCTCTCATACAGAAGTTCCTCCCTTTGAGCCGGTCCATTTTGTACTAATTTCCTGGTATGTTCTAATCATGACTCCGACTACTTTTCTCTAAACCTACCGTAGTACTTGCTTGTGACTCTTAATTGTCTCTTAGAGAGTAGCGTGTGTCCTAGGCTACAAAAGTTGTTTGGTTTTAAAATTCACAACTTCAACCACAAGACCACATATGAGCATGACTTAGCAGGCAGTTGCCTTGAGCCATCACACAAAAGATCTTTCTTGGACCACCCCTCTCAGGACTAAATACAGGAAGATTTAGTTCCAAACTCTGCCATCTGAAAAATGTACATTTTATCTTCACTATGATATTTCTTTCCCACATTATTCCAAAAACTGTCACGACAGAGATTTGATCAAATCTCAGTATCTGGTCATTGTTTCAATAGTCTGGTTGTTTGAGTGAAGTGTGTTCATGATTCAGGTTTAAAGTCATGATTTTAGCTCCAAATAAGGCTAGATGATGTGCTTTAGCTAACAGATGCTAGGCTACCCTTGAAAGCCCAGCTACTATAAGCCCATTGAAGTCACCATCTATGCAGACCATTCTCAGTGGGGCATAACAGTCAAAGGAATAAAATCCAGCATCCAAAAGGTGACTTTGAACTTGTAACTGTGCTCAATCTCCATACTTGCATTTCTTGAACACCATGGCATGATAGATTGCCCACAGCGATAGTTTACAAACTTAATTTCTTTCTCCCTGAGTTACATCTGATTCCCTCCTAACCAGTGGCTCCTCCAGCACTGCAATGTTCCAGACTTAGTCTAAAGCTCCTCATTTAGATGTAGCCTGAGGCATGGGGAAAGCTGAACAGACAAATCCACGCTTCTTTTAAACAGACAAGGAAAGAAAAAAAGTGAGAAGCACAGATACACTTGCATTGTTATTCCTCAATAAGATATGCTTGTAGAAGATAGAACTCTGATTAAGAACTTCCTGCTATTTTGAAAAAGGAATTAAGTTCAAATATTTAGGGGACTTGATTAGGTGACCTCTAGGCAATAGACTGATTCCTCCGTTTGTTTTCCCAAACAAGCATGTTACTTTGGGTCCAGCACTGCAACTTCAATTTCATCTGCTTCCGTTTTGTGAGATGATGCCCTCTTGGTGCCCTGTATTATCAAAACTTTGATAAGGTGTTAGAAAATGAGGAAGTGGGTTCTCCTAAAGTTAATTTGTTTTATTACCAGGATTCTGTAACTGAGTGAATCTAGTTTGGATACATCTGGTCTCTGGAAGGCAGGACATATGCCTACCAAATAGATCAATAGGAAAGCTTCACCTAAGCTGAAAAAGTTGGTTGTTAATGAGCACAGGTGTATGGATACAAGCAAATATCACACCTCCAATAAATAACCCCTGTTCATGGTAGTCTATGTGGGAAGGCTTTCTGGTAAAGGTGCCATTTCTGCTGCTAGAAGAATAAGTCATCATTCAACTCGCCACACAGTAGAAGGTGGACGTTTGCACAGATGCAAAATCATGCCCACCTAAGGGACAAAGGACCTTCTAGAACTTACTTGGATCTGCCTAGAAGTTTAGATTTGGGCAGACATGTTGCAGAAAAGGAAGGACCAGGTTGTTTTTATTGCCAAAGCAGTTTGCTGTTTATGTGCAGCCTTTGCTATGCCTAGAACTTGGCACTGTTGCAGAGCTGTCCCTGGAGAGCCAAGGAGACAGAGCTTAGCATATGAGAAGCTTGGCAAATGGGGGGCATCTTCTCAGGAGAAGAAAAGGAAGGAGGCACATCTGAACAAAGGGAAAAATTTGAGCTGTAGTGCTCTCACAGTAAGCACTTGGCTGAGCCCATGAGAGCTCTGAGGTTGCAGTGGCCTGGTAGAGTGCTCTGGAGTAGATGAGGTTGCAGTGGCCTGGTACAGTGCTCTGGAGTAGATGAGGTTGCAGTGGCCTGGTAGAGTGCTCTGGAGTAGATGAGGTTGCAGTGGCCTGGTACAGTGCTCTGGAGTAGATGAGGTTGCAGTGGCCTGGTAAAGTGCTATTGAGTAGATGAGGTTGCAGTGGCCTGGTACAGTGCTCTGAGGTGTGTTTGTGGGGAGGAAGATTTATACCCTTGCACTGAACAGTTACTGGATACAGGATGGTCCTGAAGTAACAGCACGGCCTAGGAAAAGAGAGATGTCTTCAGAAAAGAGTAATTCTTGGAGAGGATGAAGAGTTGAGGGCTACTAGCAGGGACAGAACCTCCTAGAAGCTGGAGGAGTAATCCCTTATCCTGTAGTGGGGCTGGCAGAGTAGCATGGTCTTCATCACAGATCCTGATAAGATACTCCTGGGGGGCCAAAACTGCCATGTGCATGATGTGCAGGGATGGGACGTGAGCAGCCAGTGTCCGTGGATAAAAGCTATTTCCTGAGCTGAGATGGAATGTGGACAGGGAGCACTCAAACTGATCAACTGACTGCTCAGGAGACGTCTCTGCAGGCTTTCCTGGATCCATTAGTACTGACCAGCCCTTGATGGAAATGTTTGCTTCTCATCCAGGGACCACCCCACTGCCTCTCTTTCCTCCACTCAGTTCTGGGCCACTGGGAGTCCTGGGATGTAGTTAAACAAAAGTTCACAGGGGATGGGAAGAGAGGAGGAATGGGGACTCTCCCAGGACATGGGAAGTATGCTCAGGGAAGGCTTCCGGGGAAATATGCTCTTTCTGCTGCCCTAGAATAAGTCAACATTCTACTCACCACATAGTAGAGGTGGACACTTGCACAGATACAAAACCATACCCACATACAGAACAAAAGACTTTCCAGGAGTAATTTGTGTGCCTGGACTATGGTCCATTTGGGGCATAGGTTGAGGAGGGCCTTGGGAGAGGCTAGAATGGGGTCAGCTGAAGGGCCTGGAGAGCACTTGAGATTTTACCTTGATACTGAGAACGGATCACTAAGGCTGTTTGAGCTGTTGAGAGAGATGCTTAGATGTGCCATTTGGTACAGGAGTCAAAAGGGAATGTGGCTAATACAAGTCAGTGCTATGAGCAAGACTTTTGTAATAATCTCAATGCAAATGCCTTTCACCTTTAATATGCAAATCCATACTTCAATTTCATCCACTTGAACTGGCAAGAAAATAAATGCCTGTAGTCAGTCCTTTGTACTTGGAGATAAGATTAGCTACTTCTGTAAGGCAGGTATTTAGTAACACTTTCAGGACAAAGAACCTTGTGATTAAAATATTTAAAAGATCTCAAACACTTAGGAAATTGTCTTTTAAAAGATCAAATAAATAATTTAAAGTATGAATGGAAAGACCATCTTCTTATCTGCTTTAGGAGCTATTTCTGTGAATCTTCCTTAATAATCATTTTTTTTTCAGTCTGATAAATGTTGTATACCAAGGCAGGGATAGACATTTCTTCACCTGAATTAAATGCTGAGATTATAAAATATGCCTTCTCTATTGAGGAGGCATCAAGGGTAGGTATCCTGCAGCCACACATTACTTAAAATGAGCAAATAAAAGGCTCTAACATAATGCCCAAGCTGTGGCAGAGGGACACCCTATCCCTGAACTCCCAATACCTTTAAGATAACAATTTATAAAGTTGAGGTCTCAGGCATTTCATGAATGAATAGTTCATGGGCTTCCTGTCTAAATAATCACTAATTTTCAAAAAAGAATTGATTGGATGCAGGACAGAAGAGAGCATCTTCAATAATTGAAAGGCTCAAACATTGTTTGCCTTAAATCAAAGAAAAAAGAAAAATGACTTACACCGAGAGGACAAGATAGCTTCCTTGGCAATTTAGGAAGCTCACTGCCATTGTCAATAAAGTCTCTGCACAGAAACACTGCAGCATGTCACCTACACACACTCTTTCCCAGAGCACAGCCTCTCTCATATACTTTAGACAATTATTTCCTCTTAACCAAAATTGCCTTTTGGCTTATCTAACAGAATCAACTCTCTTTGCTGGAATAGGTGCTCTTTATTTCTAGATCCCAATAAAAAGGTCTGGGAATAGAACCACTTGGATTGTCTACCTTTGCCCACTACAGAGGAGATGCAATGAGTGATACAGCAGTTTGGGGAACAGAGGCAAGATTGTTAGAAGCATGTTCTCTTCCTAGGTCATTGCATAGCCACTCATGATAATAACAATTTCATCCACAGGGCACACAGCACTGCTTACTGAGGATACTATAATAACCCTGGCAACATATAAGCAGATTCTTGTAGGTGATACTATTATAACCCTGTAGTATATTTCCAGTACCAAGCACCAAATGTTACTAGAAGAAAACATGTGGTGTAATGGAAGCAGAACTGTAGAAGGGGTGTATAAACACCAGCCTATAGAGTTATTGTGAAGGTTAAATGAGCTATCATGTGTGGGGTGGTATATGACACAAGGGGAGAAGAGTTACTACCATTTGGGTTATTGGCTTTTCATATGGTATGCTCATATTTTCAACCCTTCATTCATTTATCTGTCCATTTATTCAACAGATGAGTAGAGATAGAATTCTAAGCAAAATAGACTTAGTTTCCGTCCATGGGAAGCTTAGGGCTAAGATGAAGAGATGCTAACTTAAGAAAGAGAAGACAGTAAAAGAAAGGATGATGAAGAGAGAAAAACAGAATGAGAAGGAAGGAAGGGAGGGAGGGAGGGAGGAAGGAAAGAATGGATTAAGGAAGGGAGGGAGGGAAGGGAGGGGAGGAGGAAGGGAGGGAGGGAGGAAAGAAGGAAGCGAGGAAGGAAGGAAGGAAGGAAGGAGGGAGGGAGGGAGGGAGGGAGGGAAGGAAGGAAAGAAGGGAGATAGGGAGGAAGGAAGGAAGAAAAGAAGGAAAAGAGGAAGACAAGGATGGAGGGAGATGAGGAAGGGAGGGAGGAAGGAAGGAAAAGGAAAGGAAAGAAGGAAGGAAGAGAGGGAAGGAGGAAGGAAGGTAGGGAAGGATGGAGGCAGATGGAGGCAGGGAGGGAGAGAAGGAGGGAGGGAGGATGGAAGGAAGGGATTAAGGAAGGGAGGGAGGAAAGGACAGAAGAAGGAAGGGGAGGAAAAGGGAGGTGGTGAGGAAAGAAGGAAGGAAGGAAGAGAGGGAAAGAGGGAAAGAGGGAAAGAGGGAGGGAGAGGGGAAGGGAGGAAAGAAGGAAAGGAGGAAGAGAGGGATGGAGGGAGAGGAGGAGGAAGGGAGGAAGGAAGGAGAGGAGGAAGGGAGGGAGGGAAGAAAAGGAGGAAGGAATAAAGAGAGGAAGGGAGGAAGGAAGGAAGGAAGAAAGGAAGGAAGAGAAGGAAGGCAGGGAGGGAAGGAGAAAGGAAGGAAGGGGGGAAGGAGAGAAGGAGGTAGGGAGGAAGGAAGGAAGGAAAGAAAGCAGGGATGGAGAGAGGAAGGGAGGGAGGAGAGAGGAAGGAAGGAAGGAGAGGTGGAAGGGAGGGAGGGAAGAAAAGGAGGAAGAAATAAAGAGAGGAAGGGAGGAAGGAAGGAAGATAGAAAGGAAAGACAAAAGGATGGAGGAAAGAAAGGGAGGGAGGGAGGAAAAAAGACAGAAGGCTAACAAGATAGAAATAAGGGAGAAAGACAATGACAAAAGGAAAGAGAGAAGGAAGGAGGAAAGAAAGAAGGGAGGGAGGGAGGGAGGAAGACAAGCTGTAAGATGGTAGCTGTAATAGTAGCTATAAAAGAGAGGGATACTGTGCTGGAAGGGTGGCCCTTTTCCTAGACTGGAGTGCACAGGGAGAGTGTCCCAATACTCAATGTTGGGATGGTAATTTGACCACAGCAAGGAAGTACTACAGAAAGGTGTCTGGAAATGAAGACTCTGAGAGAAGCTAAGATGTAGCAGATTTATGAAGATGGGAGTTGGAAAGCAAGAGAATTTTCTGTGTGCCTGAATGTCTTCCTCTCCAAAGTGGGAGTAATATCATTGAGTTCCAAGTTGCTGTCAGGACTGACGCGGGTAAAGTAGAAGAAGACACCTGATAGGTCCTCACACTAATTAGGTCCTCTTAGGTTTGTTTATACATCTATCATTTTGCCTCTTTGTTCTTTCCATAACTTTTGGTAATGATTCAGGCATGAGACAAGAGAGAGAGGATAAATAGGGGCAAATACTAAGATTGTGGCTAAGAAAAGCTATTGTACTTGGAAACATGTAGAAAGTAAGATTAAAAATTAATAGACCACTGATTGTTATGGGAAATGGAAAATTTCTATTGCTTTGGGGTTTATGAGAGGGCAAGAAAATTAGAGGGTTGCTAAACTAATGTTTCTTGACTGCTCCCCTTAGGGGGAAAAAAACTAAAAACTACAGCACATCAGAGTCTCTTACCATTAAGTGATCAACATATTTACATTAATTCTTTTTTTCTTTTTTCATAAATGACCTTAGTAAGCTATTAATGTTAATTCTTTACAAGGTTCACCTAGAAAAATGTTTTTTTTTGTTTGTTTGTTTTTTTGTTTTTTGGTTTTTGTTTTGCTTTTTGGTCTTTAAATATGGAAGAGGAAGAAATAGATTATAAATGCAAAGAAATAAGATTGCTGCATAGTGTATTGAAAAAAGCCCTGAGAAATAGGTAGGCCATTGCCTAGCACATGTATTGGAACTTATTTTACAAATCTCCTTAGTGATGGGGTGGAAAAAATGCTACCCCAAAACCTAGCACCTCAGAAATTGAGAAAACATCAGAAGCAAGGATGGTCACTCTTTGACCATCTCCCATCCTTCCTCCCTGAGAGCTGGCCATAAAAGAATTCTGGCCTACTTCCCCTGAAATGAAGTCATAAGACCTCATTTCAGAGGGGTCCTGCCATATATACCTGGAGGGAAGGGATGTTGCACAAAGAGGCCATGAGGAATCTAGACAAACAGGCCCTGCTAAGGTCCCCCCAACCGCCCCCAGCCCCTGAGGTTGCTTGGATGGCCCTGAAGTACAAGAGTGTTAAGACCTCGTAGGGGAGCTCAGATGCAAAGCCATACCTATTAATATATATCCCTTCCTCCCCCAGTGCACTTCTCTGGATGATGTCATTCTTCCTATGCAGACTTGTCCAGCCTGCCTGAGCAGCCAGCTGTGTTTGCTCCTCAAGCTATAGCCAGTTCTTTAAATGCATCAATTCCTCCTTGATTTCCTTGAGCTTACTTTCTCTTGGTAAAATGTAATTCTGGGGGTAATCACTCTCTCATTCTCCCCATGTACATGTTGACATGTTGATAAATGTGTATGCCTTTTCTTTTATTAAAAAAAATGTAGGCTGGGCATACTGGCTCATGTGGAAGATCGGTTGAGGCCAGGAGTTCACTACCAGGCTGGGCAACAAAGAGAGACTCCCATCTCTACAAAAAATATAAACATTAGCTGGGCATGGTGGCCTGCACTTGTAATCCCAGCTACTCTGGAGGCTGAGGCAGGAGGATTGCTTGCACCCAGGAATTGGAAGCCGCAGTGAGCTACAACTGCACCACTGCACTCCAGTCTGGGTGAGACCTTGTCTCTAAAAATAAAGAAATAAATAATGTAATCCCACAAGCTGTGCCTTAGCCACTAGTTTCTATGGAATCCAGGTACAGACAATAATAAGACCCACTGGAGAGGATTCAGGACTTAGGTCATCCATGCCTTTTGAAGCAGTAGGGACTAGCTTGCTGGAGGTAAGTGGAGATGGCGATTACACTTTGCAAACAGTGGCATCATGGTTGCAAAAGCTTTCACCTGTGGATAATTGGGATGCATTACAGATGGAAGAAAGGGCTTTGAAAGACGGAGTGGCTGCTATCCTTAACTGCTATGTGGGCAGTGATCATTGGAATGAGTCTGGTGTGGGAGGGTTTTGAAGAAAGAAAGCACTAAAAGAAAATGAGAGGCTCAGAGTGGCACGTTGGCCATTTAAGGGATACTATGATGGCCGGGAGGCCCCTTGGGAAGGTCTAGAGAGGACTTTCATCCTCTGCAGCTACAGGACAGATTATGTAACAAATCAGTCCCAAGTTGGATAAAAATAAGACCAAGCTCCAAAAGTGACTAAACAAGGAGCCCCAAGAGCAGCACCTTAAGACTTGGGATAAAAATATTTCGGTGGACAAGCTTGAGGATCTCAAGCCCCCGACATCTCCTGGAACATTCCTACATGGCACAAGCAGCCCCATTCCACCGGGCAGAGGAAACATTTCTGCCGATGCAGTGACCTCACCTGGCAGAGGTGCCTTGAAAATGAAGCACAGGTTCCGCAAGACCCATCCCCATCTGTGTTTGTGTTCTCCAGAGCTGTGATTTTCAAACCTGAGCGTGCATGAGAACCACTTAGAAGACTAGTTAAAGCACAGGTTGGTAAGACCTACTCTCAAGGCATCTGATTCAGTTGGTTTGGAGTGTGTGCTGAGAATGTGTCCTATTAATTATTTACCAGCTGCTGCTGCTGCTGGTGGTCTGGAAGCCACACATGTAGGAACCTCTGCTGTAGATAAGAACTCTTACACAAGTGGTCTATATAGGAACCTCTGGCCTAGTCCTATAACCAGGTCTCATCATAGCCCGAGCTGGGCAATACAAGCCCAACTCCTCAGAAATAAACTCCTGTATGTCAGACGAGTTGCAACACTGGGCTCATTTGTATCACTTGTGAAACCATAGGTTTGTATGTTTGTTTGTTTTTAGATACAGGATCTTGCTCTACCACCCAGGCTGGTGTGCAGTGGCACAATCACAGCTCACTGCAGCCTCAACCTCCCAGGCTCAAGCAATCCTCCTGTCTCAGCCTCCTGAGTAGCTGGGACTACAGGCATGTGCCACCACACCCAAATAAGTTTTTAATTTGGTGTAGAGATGGGGTCTCCCTGTGTTGCCCAGGCTGGTCTCTAACTCCTGGCCTCAAGCAATCCTCCCACCTCAGCCTCTCAAAGTGCTGGGATTACAGGTGTGGGCCACTGTGCCCACCTTGGGACTTGGATCTTTAGACAATGAGAGTGGAATTGGAGGAGAATAATATAAAGCTAAATAAGAGAGAAATCATTGATTAGTTAGCACTCACATGTTCCTTGAGGTTCAAATTCTGGAAGGACATCTAGAGCTGATCATGAGAGTCTGATGTGAAGGCACCTGGAATAGTGGACACAGCAATGCCTTCTGTAAATATGGGGGAGTTGCCAGATATCCTTAGCATAGAGATGGGAAGCGGTGAGAAGGATAAGAGAAGCTGGGATGCTAGAATGAATTGCACATGGAAAATTAGAGACCTCCTACCTGACTTTATTCTCTGGGCGGATTCAAAGGGACCCCTCCCCACTGCACTACAGCTCTAAGCAATGCATGAATGAATGGGGCATTAGCCCATTTTAGAAGCTACTCAGTGGCTGTTATCTATAGGCCAGGGTTGAGACTGAATGATGCAGCCATACAACTAGGTTCCCTAATACCAGTGACATTGACTGAATTCTGATGGAGGAAATGCCAGCAGTTAGCCATCAGATCCAAGGTGGACCTAATTCCTGTAACTAGCATCGACCCAGGGTAACAGTCAGGATGTCTGATGCTTGGGGAATCCGTGGTATCAGTGGTGTTTCTCTATTGCTTTCATAAAAAGAAACTAGAACTAGCAAACAGAAAACTCTATCAGCTGCATAAGTGCCAAGCCCCTTAATCAGTTTGCAAAGCTAAGGCAGCTCACAGACCTAGAGCCCACTGATAGGAGGGAAAACTAGATTCTGCTGAGGAAAGACCCTACAGCACTATTACAAGAACATAATGGGTAAATATTTCAGTTACTTTTCCTCAATGGTATCCATAGACAATTGCCAGGACATTAGGGAGAATGGAATACCCAGAAATTTTTAGGAGCCTTACATATGAACTTTTGACCCAAATGCTTCTCACAGTAGATTCACTGGTTCTGTAGAGTTTCCCAGGTCATTCTCCAAGTTTGCAAGTATATAACTGAGATTATCTACTGAAGTGGGCAGAGGCGTCACATGAATTTTCTGAACTAAGAAGTAAGGGTCGTGCAATAGTTTGCTGAGAATGATGGTTTCCAGCTGCATCCATGTCCCTACAAAGGACACGAACTCACCCTTTTTTATGGCTGCATAGTATTCCATGGTGATGGGTGCAGCACACCAACATGGCACATGTATAAATATGTATACACATGTACCCTAGAACTTAAAGTATAATAATAATAATAATAATAATAATAATAAAGAAGTAAGGGTCGTTATAATAGGAAAAGCCAAGGAGAATCCCCTAAACTCACCAAGAGAGTGCATCAGTAGCAATCATACGTGTAGGAGAAATTGCGAAGGTTAGAGGCAGCATGAAGTCATGAAGGACTCAGGAGCCATGAGTACCATCATATCCTATTCAAATCACTTGTCTAATCTGTGCCAAAGTCAACTGGGACATAGAAAGTAATTGCTGTTCACCATAGACCTAATCAGACAGTAACCCCAATTGCAGCCACTACTCCAGAAACGGTATGTTTAATGGAGCAGTTCAAAATCGTGTTTGGTGTGTCACTATTTGAGAATTATTCCTTCTTTGTACTCTTCATCAGGGATGATCAAAAGCATTTCCCCTTCACATGTCGACTCTTCTGCTCTCTTGCTATCTTGCTCTCTCTCTCTCTCATTTTGATCATCTTGACATTCTGCACAGCATCACACTAGTCTATTGTATTTATAACATCACATTATTGAGCAGGAAGTGGCAAGTTCTCTTTATGGTCTACTAAGATAGGTATGCCAAAAGGGGAGAGATTAACTCAATGAAGACTTCACATCCTGCCACACTGGTGAAGCTTCAGGGTACAGCAGTCTGGGGCATGCTGGGACATCACCTGTAAGGTAAAGGGCAATTTGTTGTACCATAAACTTCCTCCTACTGACAGACAGGCACCAGAGCTTGGGGGGATATGAGAGAAAGGGCAAAGTCCAAGTTATATCCAAAGCTTGGGTCCCATTAACTTGATGAAGATTTCGTTTACTGAACAGAGGAGCAGGTTGGGTAAAATAGCGAAAATCACTCACTTTAGACATATGAAATTTAAGATTCCTATTCAAGAAGCACTTGAATATGTGGGTGTGTATTCAGGGTGGAAGTCACTGCTGGAGTCATCAGCACTCAGGTACTGGTTAGAATCATGGAACTGAATAAGATCACCTAGAAAAGTGAGCATAGCTAAGAGATTCAAGGACTGAATGCCCTAATTAGGGACATTGAAGTGACACTGCCTGACAGAGCTCTCACAGGTGAGCCGATGGTCTCTTGATTCACATTTACGGAGGGGGCTTAGCCTGAAGTTTGTTTTGCATTTATGAAACCACCATCCCAATTCTTCTTTTCTGGGGAGTGAACTCCCCAGATGTAATAGAATCAAGCACTTGATAGATATAATGATTGCTCAACAAGGAGTGCCTCACAAAAGCATTTAGCCAGGCTTCAGTTCACCCAGGAAATGAAGATTTTCTTTAAGCCTTCAACAATTGCATAGCAAAATTTAAACAGCCTGTCAGCCGGGCTGCTCACTCAGCTTGAATATTAACACACTTCATTTTCACAAGCCCCGGGTCCTTTTGCATTTGTTTGTTTGTTTGTTTGTAGACAGAGGCTTTCTCTGTTATCCAGGCTAGAGTGCAGTGGCTGGGACCTTGGCTCGTTGCAACCTCTGCTTCCGGGATTCAGGATTTTCCCACCTTAGCCTCTCGAGTACCTGGGATTACAGGTGCGCACCACCATGCCTGGCTAATTTTTGTATTTTTTTTTTTTTTTGTAGGTACAGGGTTTCGCCATGTGGACTAGGCTGGTCTTGAACTCCTGGACTCAAGCGGTCTGCCCGCCTCCGCCCCCCAAAGTGCTGGGATTACAGGCATGAGCCACTGCGCCCAGTCAGCCCTGGGTGGCTTTGAGGGGATTCGAACTATGACTTATTTAGGATTAGATGACACAAGAAAATTTGAGAATGCTTTGAGCTCCTGAGTTTACGACACACACATATACATATATAAATTATAGTCATTTATTTTTTCTTATTTAAAAAATGATTTTTATTATATACGATATGAAAAATAGGGAAATCTATAATGAAAAGAGTAAAACTATCCCAAATCCACTTCCTAGATTTAACTCTTGATAACTTATTGCATGTTCAACTCCAACCAAAATCTAGGTTGTGAATTTGTTCAAAGAAGATTGTAATGCAGGACTCCTATTTGGGGGATGAGAAGAAACTCATGGAGGCGGTTTCAAGCTAAGCAAAAAAGCATAGGCTTTGCAGAGTGTGAAAGAACGTCTGAGCAAACAGCTCAGAATATAAGGTCTATAGGTATTTAACATGAATGGATTCTAAATATAAAAATAAATATATATGCGTGTGTGTGTGTGCGCGCGCGCGTGTAAGGGTCTGTGCAAAGACCCACCACAAATGAGGATTCCATTATTGCCTTTGCACCTAGTACATAGCTGCCAGTGTTACCTCTTAATTATCAGTTCCAGATATCCAAGGATTAAATGAGAGAGAATATTTGGAAGAATAGACATATTTTAATTGGGATCTCTATATCTGTGTCTTTTCCAGAGCAAAAGCCATCTCCCTTTTCAAGGAAACCACAGCGTGTGATGTGATTTTCCAAGAATGTGAATTCTGTCTCTTGGTTTATGGTCATTGTGCTCCAAGCAGAGCACAATGGGAGTTTTCTTTTTTATTAAAAAAATAAACAAAGAGAGCAATGAGACGTCACTTCTGCCAACTTTTTAATTATATTATGATGGTTTTTCAGGAATAACACCTTTCTGTAATCATACATCATAAGTAAACACAATTAAACCCACACCGGAGGGCCTACAAAACCACAGTCACCTTTACTGAAACAACACAAAATTATTTGAGAAATGTTTATTGGAAAACATTTTCCCCTCACTCTTATGTCTTCTATACATCAACACCCGAATCATTGTATTATTTTTCCTCGCCGTGGTTGCTAACCAGGCCCTGACGTTGCCAGTACTGCAACTGTCTAGAGAGGGGTTTTTTTTTTTTTTTTCTGCCCTCTGTGTGGGCCATCTCAGTCTTTCTGAGGAGGCCTCTCTGTCATCCCCCGCATGACAGGCCTGCGTCAATAACACCTCTCATGACACTCGGTGATTTTCCAAGAGTGTTGAGAGCGAAACCTACAAAGAGGTGCTTCAGATCATCACGTGCTAGGTATTTGCCATTTGAAGAGCTCTCTCAAATCTTTGTTGAAAGGAACAATATGAGTGCTATTAATGTGTTTGCCCGGAACTCCCGTTCCCCACCTTAGTATCAGAATACAGTTGCTGTCCTTGCCAAAACAAAGACACCTAGTTCCATGTGTCAGTGTTTTCTTCTGCTTCTCACTACTGAGCAGCTACTTCCAACAATTCCTGAATTTATGTCAAATCCCAGTCCCATAAATCAGACAACAGTCCCATGGAAACATAGACGGTTGAGTGATAACATTGAAAGTATAAGGATGATATGCCTTTTAGTTATTAAGCTCTGGCTTATAGGTATGCAATATTTTAAAATCCAAACTTTTCATTAATTCATTCAACAAATATTTACTGGTTGCCACTGTGCATTAGACCCTGAGCCTCATGCAGGGAATTCACCACAAAGGGTGACCCTTTTTGTATGAGTTTTTTGTTATTTAAAATTTTTGTTTATTTTTTCTTCATATATTCAACAACTTTTATTGGATACCTACTAGTTCTAAAAACTGAATTTTGCAGTGAATTTTTGAATTGCCCAGCAGATTATATAGCAGTCCCTAGGAACAGTGACTACCCAGAGATGGTCCCTTATTGATTCTGCTAAGTGGATAAGACCTGCGGTGGTAATACTGCTAAAACGGATAACTAATTACAACTGGGATGATCCTAACATCAAAACTAATGTGTAGGAAGCTCTTGATCCCTGCCAGAGGCCATGCTATAGCTTTTTGCATGTTTTTAAAATTTGTTAAAGTTAGAAAAAAACTTAATTGACAAAAACCTGTATAAGTTTATGGTGTACAATATGATGTTCTGGTATATGTATACATTGTGAAATGGTTAAATCAAGCTAGTTAACATATGTAACCTTACGTACTTATCATTGGTTTTGTGGTAAGAAAACTTAAAATTTACTCTTTTAGCAATTTTCAAAGATACAATATGTTGTTTTTAACTATAGTCACCATGTTGTACAATAGATCTCTTGAACTTATTCCTTCTGTCTCATTGAAATTTGTTTCCTTCGTCCAACATCTAAATAACCTGACATTGGTCTTATTAAAACTCCACTGATATAGATGCCAAATCTAAAATTTTAGAATAACTGATCCAATATCAGAACGTCATTGAAAAGAAAGAAAATACTGAAATGCAGATGCACCCACCCTATAACATGGATGTCCCTCAAACACATTGCACTATGTGAAAAAGCCAGAAAAAAAACAACTGCAAATTGCATAAATCCTTTTACATTAGAAGTTCAGAATAGGCACATTTGTAGACACAGCAAGTAGGTTAGTGGTTGCCAGGGGCTGGAGGTGGAGGAAGGAATTGATGACACATAGGCACAAGTGATATTTTAGGGCAATGGGCATGTTCTCCAATTGAATTGTGGTGGTGGGTGTACAACTCTATAAATTATTAAAAGCCATTAAACATGTGAGTTCTATGGTATATAAATTACACCTCAGTACAGCTGTTTTAAAAAAGAAAGAAATGGTCCTTGCCTCGGGAACAATGAGGGACCTTGTCTTTCAGGGTGATTAATCCACATTTCCACATGGTTTCATGTTTATCATCTCCTCACCAGGAGACTGCAGGTCTTTTGCATGGCTTCCAGACCCCACCTTTTCAGCTGAAGTTTAGCTGCCCTTCAGAATACAGGATGAATTGCCTCTGAGCCCCACTCCTATCTGAGCTGTCGATGCCTGAGGTTTCAGCCAAGTACAGGGTGCAAGTTCTGTTCTCTATGACCTCTCTCCCTGAATAAGTCGGTGAGCCTGTGCCTTGGTGTATAGGAGAAGCAGCATGTATCCAGCCCCTGCTGTGTGCCAAACATAGCCACTTTGCAGAGGTCTTTTATTATTCCTCATAAAACCATGGAGAACGCATCTCATCATCCCACTTTTCAGGTGCAGAAAGTGACAAGTAGAGAGTATTTTGATCCAAGGTTACACAGACAATAAATGGCAGGGCCAGAATGTCATCCCAGCCGTCTCTAGTTCCAAGAGCTCTCATGTTGATTGATTTGGTCTGCTCAGGTAGTAGTTCCTTATCCCCATATGCACTCTGAGTGTGTCATAATTCCGTCTTATCAATGGGCATCTTAAAGATGCCAGAAGGTTGGTAAAACTTGTATTTTGCAACCACAGAGTGCTCAGCTGTGGGACAAAGTTCAATAAAGAGCCAGGCACGGTGGCTCACGTCTATAATCCCAGCATTTTGGGAGGCCAGAGGGGGAGAATTGCTTGAGGACAGGAGTTTAAGACCAGCATGAGAAACATTGTGAGGCCTCATTTCTGCAAAAATGTTAAAAATCAGCCAGGCATGGTGGTGTGCATCTGCAGTCCCAGCTACCCAGGAGGTTGAAGTGGGAGCATCGCTTGAGCCTGGGAGATCAAGGCTCAATAAGCCATGGTCGTGCTACTGCACTCAACCTGGGCAATAGAGTGAGACCCTGTCTCAAAAAAGAAGAAAGAAAAAAGAAAAAGAAATTTCAGTAAATATGTTTGCAATGCCTTCATTGCTTGAACTCTAATTACATTTTAACAGAAGCCAAGCAAAAACCTTGAAGAAATGTAGCACTAAATCGTCTGTACCTCACATAGATCCTCAACATTTTAATTTCTAACATGCCAATGAGGCCAAACGCACTTTAATTACTGCATATATTTTTTCAAAATTCTACTAAAGTCCTTTTCTAAAAATAACATTTTCATTGCTCAAAGACCACATAAGACAAACTGAGAGGATGAACAGCATTCTGGTCTTAAGAGAGGACACAAAAAATCCAGATAAAGAAATCGGGACACACAGGGAGAAAGCAAGGCACACGTGTTTGTCAAAGCGTTAAAAAATGCTGGAGTGTTTTTCATGACAATTTAGAAGAAGACAATGAGAATGGAAGCATATATAGGAGGGGAACTCATAAGATTGTATTTAATTTCAAGAACATCAGTATTTAGTAGTGCAGCAAGTAAGTTTCTATTTAAAGAATTATACAAAATTGTGTTATTTATATCAGTACTTCTCAAATGGGGGGATTTTGTATGTGGGTACGCACACACTTTATGTGAGACAGTCAGCAATGTGTGGAGACATTTTTTTGTTTTCACAACTGTGGGAAAAAAGGGCTACCAGTATTAGGTAGGGACCAGGGATTTTTCCAAATATCCTACAATGCACAAGGTAGTTTCCCCCAACAAAGCTATTCAGTCCCAAATGCTGAGAGTGACAAGGTTGAAGAAATCTGGTTTCTTCTGAAGCCATGAAGAACTTCATGCACTGCTAAAAAAACAACCGGCCTTAGGACTTTTACTAACTTAGTGATGATTTGGATTGCATATTTTCTTAGTATCGCTTGATATCATTTATTAGAATTCTATAGACTCCCAGGCCGGGCGTGGTGGCTCCCACCTGTAATCCCACCTTGGGAGGCCAAGGCGGGTGGATCATCTGTGGTCAGGAGTCCAAGACCAGCCTGTCCAACATGGTGAAACTTCGTCTCTACTAAAAATATAAAAATTAGCTGGGCATGATGGCACATGCCTATAGTCCCAGCTACTTGGGAGGCTGAGGTAGGAGAATCATTTGAACCCAGGAGGCGGAGGTTGCAGTGAGCTGAGATCATGCCACTGCACTCCAGCCTGGGCAACAGAGCGAGACTCCTTCTCAAAACAAAACAAAAACAAAAACAAAAACAAACAAACAAAAAAAGAATTCTACAGACTCCCAAGTCATCAAACCGGAGCATCATTTCAACCCTTCTTTGAGGAAAGGACTTTTTTTTTTTTTTTTTTTTTTTTGGAGAATAACTGTGCTACCAAAGTACTGTCCAGCAACATCCCATGGGGAGGTTCATAGCTGGACTTTGAAGGCAGACATTTTCATCCGTTTTTAACATTGCCCATCATTGTGTGTCACGCAGAATGATATACTGGATCGTATAACCACTCAAACCAGCCTTTGCAGAAAAATGTTCCCTAGATGAAATGAACAGATTTTTAAAATCTCTGCTACAAATATGAGATGTCATCAAGGAGCTTCATTTCAGAGCTACCTTTGGCTGTGAGATAGGAATTCATCTCTTTTTAGGATTTTTGTTTAGAAACTGCTCAACTATGGATGTTTTGGTTTTCAGGCTAAGTTTCCCAGGCCTGATCATTGAATAAGTAGATTGATGGTGCTTCAAACAGAAGGACCTACAAATAAAGCTGCTCCAAGCTGCTCTATTCATTAATTTTGTGCAGTCACAGCAGCAACAATTATATATTGATTTATTAGAGAAATTTTGGGTTACTATAGCTGCATTTCAGTCTCAAACACTCATGAGAGCCACTTACGGTTTACCAAACAAAAAGCATTTTTCCAGTTAATAAACTTCTTATTTATCTATTAATCCTCACACAAAAGGACATTCATAAAATCCTTCCGAAGGCTTGCTTTGGAATTTTGAATGAAAGGCATCCACTGTAGGGAGCCACATTTTATTCCTACAGCTCAGGTTTTTTATGATTCTGTGCACTCCTGGGTGCGTTCTGCCTTTGGTCAAGGATGGAATGTGGTCCACATCCTCCATTCAAAGGCAATACTTTAGCTTCATGCAGCACTAAAACTCACCACATTGGTGAGACAAGCAAGACTTGAAGGTTGCCATAACTCTTGATTTCGAGGTTTGAAAATCTTGTACCCAAAACTACTCTCTCTTTATTTATTTTTTTCTTTTTTGAGATGGAGTCTCCCTCTATTGCCCAGGCTGGAGTGGAGTGGCATGATCTTGGCTCACTGCAACCTCTGCCTCTCATGTTCAAGTGGTTCTCCTGCCTCAGTCTCCAGAGTAGCTGGGATTACAGGCATGCACCACTGTGCCTGGCTAATTTTTGTATTTTTAGTAGAAATGGGGTTGCACCATGTCGGCCAGGCTGCTCTCCAACTTCTGACCTCAGGTGATCTGCCCGCCTAGGCCTCCCAAAGTGCTGGGATTACAGGCATGAGCCCCAGTGCCTGGCCGAATCTCTCTTAAGAAGGGATATGCATCACTCGCCATCAGAGAAATGCAAATCAAAACCACAATGAGATACCATCTCACACCAGTTAGAATGGCAATCATTAAAAAATCAGGAAACAACAGGTGCTGGAGAGGATGTGGAGAAATAAGAATACTTTTACACTGTTGGTGGGACTGTAAACTAGTTCAACCATTGTGGAAAACAGTGTGGCGATTCCTCAAGGATCTAGAACTAGAAATACCATTTGACCCAGCCATCCCATTACTGGGGATATACCCAAAGGATTATAAGTCATGCTGCTATAAAGACACATGCATACGTATGTTTATTGCGGCACTATTCACAATAGCAAAGACTTGGAATCAACCCAAATGTCCATCAGTGACAGATTGGATTAAGAAAATCTGGCACATATACACCATGGAATACTATGCAGCCATAAAAAAGGATGAGTTCGTGTCCTTTGTAGGGATATGGATGCAGCTGGAAACCATCATTCTCAGCAAACTATCACAAGAACAGAAAACCAAATACTGCATGTTCTCACTCATAGGTGGGAATCGAACAATGGGATCACATGGACACAGGAAGGGGATCATCACACACCGGGTCCTATTGTGGGGAGGGGGTTGGGGGGAGAGATAGCATTAGGAGATATAGCTAACGTAAATGACGAGTTAATGGGTGCAGCACACCAACAAGGCACATGTATACATATGTAACAAACCTGCACATTGTGCACATGTACCCTAGAACTTAAAGTATAATAATAATAAAAAAAAGAAAGGATATGAATACTAATGGGGGTCTTTAATGGAGGATGCAACAAGTGTGTTTGAGTTCTGTCATTGATTTTACAAAGTAGTGTATTAGTCAAGGTTTTCTAGAGGGACAGAACTAATAGGATATATTAGTTTATATATATATAATATATATAAACTCATATATAGATATGAGTTTATTAAGTATTAACTTACATGATCACAAGATCCCACAATAGGCTGTCTGCAAGCTGAGGAGCAAGGAGAGCCAGCCCAAGTCCCAAAACTAAAGAACTTGGAGTCCAATGTTTGAGGGCAGGAAGCATCCAGCATGGGAGAAAGATGTAGGCTGGGAGGCTAGGCCAGTCTCTCCTTTCACGTTTTTTAGCCTGCTTTGTATTTGCTGGCAGCTGGTTAGATGGTGCCCACCAGATTGAGGGTGGATCTGCCTCTCCCAGCCCACTGACTCAAATGTTAATCTCTTTTGGCAACACCCTCACAGATACACCCAGGATCAATACTTTGTATCCTTCAATCCAATCAAGTTGATACTCAGTATTAACTATTAACCATCACAATTAGGGTGGAGTATCTGAACATAAGGATAGAGAAGTCTCATCTATTAGACATACCTAGCTGTGGTTAAAAAGAGGATCACTTCTTCCAACTCACGGGAATTAAATCAGGGTGTGAAGGGTGTTTGTCAGAGGAGATTAGAATGCTATTTCCTCCTTTCTTTCTCCTTATTCTCTCATCTCCCTCCATCCTTTCTCCCCATCCTCCACCCTGTCTCTTCCTCCTCCTTTCTCTCATGCAGTGCGAATGTCCAGGAAGAATTAGAAACCGCTGCGGTTTATGAGTTAAGTTGTCTTTGTGCTGGGAGAGCACCTGCATGTGAACACAACAACACGTTGTTTGCAACCACAGAATGACGCTTCAACTCCTTTCTTCTTTCCCACTTCCCATGGATGTTTGTATAATATTTAACCATTAATTATGTAATGTTTGTGAAGTGTTTGAAGCTCCTAGGGAAAAGGCACTAAATTAACAGCATTATTATTAGTGTTTTCCCCATTAAATTTCCATTACAAAACGCATCAAGAAATGAGGAGCGGCCATCTGTCACACAGCTTAAATGCTTACAATATACAGGACTGTGTTTACCTCGGAGTGGCAGTACTTTGTAAGTCATACATGAAAATAATTTGCAAAAATGAGTTGAACAGCTGCTGTGTCCTGTACTAATTTTAACACCTTGCTGGCAGTTATTATTTTTAACAACCTGAAAAGCAAATCACAGTTTGCATTGCTCAGTTCTAATAATGACCATGTAAGCATGCATCGTGTTATACCATAAATAATTTCATTGGGAATGAAGAAAGGCAGAAACTCATGTTTGGCTTTTTGATGGATCTCAGGGTCTCTGACAAGGTCAGTTTTTGCCCAAGCCACAGCACAACCTGGAGAATGACCAGAGAGGTTGCTTCCAGGTAGGGCTCAGTGAGCAGGAGCATCGTGGCCCTGCCTAATCTTCAGCTGTGCTTTTCATCAACACTGAGATTACCCTGCTTTTGATTCCTGCTAATCTAATAGGTGTAAAAAGCATCTTAGCTTTTTCAAATTTCTTCAATATTCCATAGAATTGAATATATTTTCAATGCATATTTGTGTTAAAGAAAATAATATTCAATAATACTTGTTAAAGCATGGTAAGGAAGACTTTATTCAGGACCTTTGAGTTAGGTGTAGGGGCCATAGCCATGGAAACCAGCAGTTTCCAATTCTTCCTGGACATTTGCATTGCATAGGGGAAAGGAGGAGGCAGAGCAGGAAGATGGGGCGGAGGTCGGGGAGAAAGGATGGAGGGAGAAGAGAGAAGAAGGAGGAGAAAAACAGTGTGGGGTCTTGTAGTGAGGGAGAGAGATTGGGCTCAACTCTGAATACAGCATGGGCAAGTGGGAATTTGTAGCCAAGGAGCAGAGTGAAGGTCAGTAGAAATTTGGACATTGGATGGAAAATGACTAGAAGGAAACATCAGGGGTAAAGGAGGTTCTGGGTAAACCCACTTAACAGGATTCTTGCTGAAGACAGGCAGAGTGACCAGATATCACTTGGGGAGGGTGGAGGATGAGGAACTCACTCAGGTATTGAGGGGGATAGGATATCAAGTGTGGGGAGTTCCTGCAAAACTGACTTAGCAGGGTTCTCTGCTAAGTCATCCATTCTCCATGGATTTTACAGGGAGGTACACAGGTGGGCCTAGGAGAAGATTCAGAAGCCTGACTACAGTTTGGCCAGACAGAATCTTTGTCATTCACCATTGGTACTTTATTTTCTTTAAACTTCTTGTTCATACTCTTGTCCATATTTGACTTGAGTTGTGATCTTTTTCTTTTTTATTTCTAAGAGACCTTATTTTAGAAAGAAAAGCATCTTAACTAGACATATTGTTCTAAGTACTATTTTTCCCTCCAAATTTTCATTTCACTTTTGGATTACTTATGCAATGGGGGGTGTGTGTGTGAGAGAGAGAGAGAGAGAGACTTCACTATTTGGAAGACATCAACTTACAGTACATTTTCTTTTTGACTTCTGGACTTAACATAGTGATTAGAAAAGCTTTTTCTAAGCCCCTCTTCCCCGCTCAAAAAGCTATCAAATGATTTCTTACGTTTTCTTTTTTTTTCCTCAAGACTGAGTCTTGCTCTGTCACCCAGGCTGGAGTGCAGTGGCATGATTTCAGCTCACTGCAACCTCCACTTCCTGGATTCAAGTGATTCTCGTGCCTCAGCCTCCTGAATAGCTGGGATTACAGGCACCTGCCACCACGCCCAGCTAATTTTTTTTTTTTTTTTTTTTTTTTTTTTATTTTTAGTAGAGACGGGGTTTCACTGTGTTGGCCAGGCTGGTCTCGAACTCCTGACCTCGTGATCCACCCACCTCGGCCTCCCAAAGTGCTGGAATTACAAGCGTGAGCCACCACGCTTGGCCTATATTTTCATTTTTTAAATAGATGTTTACATTACATGTAATTTATTTTGGTACAAATTGTAAGAAACGAATACCAGTTGTGTTATTTTTCCAAATGATTTTTTAGTTACCCCAACATCTGCATTTTTTTTAAATTATTCCTGTTTCTAAAATATAACACTAACATCAACTAAATTCCCATGTCTATCTGGTTATTTTTGCTGATATTCTGCTCACTATATTGATCTGTCTCTCAGGCCAATACCAAACCACTTAGATGTGGTTTTTCAAACGCATGTTACTGAGGATTAAAAGCATCCTCAGTAGTTGCATTTTCTTCCTTGAATGACCTGGGATGGAAGCTACTAATTGCAAACCCTGAAATATGTCTTTAAACATAGGAGAAATTAAATGCCAATGCATTGACCAGAAACCCCATCAATATTTTCACAAAGCAAAGCCATTCTTATCACTGAAAAGTTTTTGTAGCATTGAAACTACACAACTCTTAGAGGTGAATGACCTAGAGTTTAACAGATATGTTACAAAATATCTTTATGGGTGCCTTATTTAAAAGTATAATTGATAGTTTTCTATTAGGATCTTTGAGCTTTGTGTGTAAATGTGAAGACCTGAAGGCCACCGTGACTTTCCTCCTAGATACAGTAGTAGATACAGAGTATTTGGTCTTGACTCCAAAGACAGATGTATGAAAAACCATGTGTCAGGACTTCCTTTGGCTGTTATTATCCTTTGGCTATGAGTCACACAAAGCTCTGCTAGGGTAACTTAAATAGACAAGGGGTTTGTGATGGTTACTTTTAGATGTCAACTCGAGCGGATTGAGAGATACCCAGATAGCTCTTCAAGCATGATTTGAGGGTGTGCCTGTCAGGGAGTTTCTGGAAGAGACTGGCATTTGAATCAGTGGACTGAGTAAGGATCCACCATCATCCAGTATGGGTGGGCACCATTCAATCATCTGTAGGCCCAGATAGAAGAAAAAACAGAGAAAGGCAAATGAATTTGCAGTATCTTTCTCTTGTGGAGCTGGGAGACACTTCTCCTGTCCTTGGACATCAACACCCCAGTTTCTCCAGCCTTTGGACTCCAAGACTTGAACGAACAATGCCCCTCTCACTCCGCCTATTGTCTGCAGGATCTCAGGCCTCCAGCACTGAACTTAGAATTACACCATCAGCTTCCCTGGTTCTAAGGGAAGTCCCTTGGACTGAGCCATGCTATTAGCTTCCCTAGTTCTCCAGCTTGCAGATAGCCTGTGGTGGGACTTCTCAGGCTCCTAATTGTCTGAGCCAACTCCTCCAATAAATCCCCATCTCTCTATCTCTCTATCCATCTCTCCATCTCTCTCTCTAGTTATCTATCTATCTATCATCTATCTATTGATTTATTCTATTTATCTATCTATCTATCTATCTATCTATCTATCTATCTATCTATCTATCTCTCTATCTATCTATCTATCTATCTATCTATCTATCTATCTATCTCTCTATCTATCTCTCTATCTATCTATCTATCTATCTATCTATCTATCTATCTATCTATCTATCTATCTATCTATCTATCTATCTCTCTATCTATCCATCCAGCTAGCTATCAGATCTGTTTATACAGTCACTTAGCTATCCATCTATCATATCTATCTCTAGATTCATCAGTCATGTTTAACTATCTATCCAGCTAGCTATCAGATCTATCCAGCTACCTACCTATTAATCTATCACATATACCTCTTCATCCATCCATCATATCTATCTATATATATCTATATCTATTCATCTATCTATCTCTATATCCATCTCTCTCTCTACCTACCTACCTAGCTACCTACCTATCTACCTACTTATCTACCTACCTTCTACTCATTCATTTATTTTATCTACCTACCTACCTACCTACCAATCTATTATCTATCCATCCTATTGGTTCTGTTTCTCTAGAGAAACCTGATGAATACAAGATTGATTCATCTCTGGAAACTATAGGGATTGGTGTGTTTATAGTTATTCAAGAAATGTACCTATGACATTGACTTCTTCTGTCTTTGCTCCCAAGTGGTTTTATCTGCATGGTCATCGAATGTCCGCTGAGCCTATAGATACTGTGCCAAATTTCTAAGCAGAAAGAAAAGGGAAAAGAAAAATGGACGATAGATGATACATATGTTTCATTGGCCACTCTCATAGCACATGGACACTCATAGCTATAGAAAAGGTAGATGAATCTAGTTATTTTCAAAGCCTTTGGAAAAGAGGCAAGCTAAGAGGAAAGGAACTAGACATAGTGATAGAGTTAGCTAAGCTACAGTGTCATACTGTAAAAAAAGGAGTCTTTCATCTTCAAGTCAGTGGGAGATCTAAATTAATTAAACTAAACCCATGTCTAAATGTATCTTGAGAAAATGCTTAAATTCAAAGCCATGAAAAAAATATTGTTGGAAACAGGTGCTTGGTGTTGCAAAATCAACACTGAGACAAAGGATCTCTCAGCAAGGCTAGTTTACTTTCTGCAGAAAGAGTGCCGTCTTCCTAGCAGTCTTGCCACAAGAGCACACCCAAACAAAGGAGTTGGGGACTTTTACAATCTTTGTAACCTGATGCAATTGTCCTATGGCTGTGTCCCATTTCCATTGGCTGGAACAGGACCTCACATTCTAAGCTTGACCCAATTGGCTAACAGCTTGAAACTTTTCTAAAGAGGCAAAGGGGAAAGAGAACAAATAAAAGAGGAAGCTAGTCATGAGAGGGTTAGGAGGGTTTCCAAATAAGGAATGGCATGTACTATGGTCCAGGGCTCACTTAAGCCTATCCAGGCATGCCAGATCAAGTCAGAGCAGCTGCACTGAAACATGTATAGATATGCATAGAGCAAAGAAATGCCAAGCTCTTTATGGTTTTAAGAAACCTTGAAGAAAAACTTCTCCATTCCTCACAAATATGAAGACTTCAATCCTCCATATCTTTCAGAAAGAAGATATTTTTGATATTTTGATATTTTTGATATTTTCTTTGAGAAAATATCAAGTTAGGTCCATAATTCTTCTCCAAAGTATAAGCTATGAAAAGGACATGGGGATTTGGGGACCTAGCATTGTAACTCGCAAATGCTACAACCAAACAAGGTAAATATTCTGTCATGCAAGAATTTTAAATGGATGCTGATCTTTAAAATACTCAAGTACTCCAATAAGCTAATAGATGAACCAAATTAATTTGCCCATGAAGAGAAGTTATACATATAAAGAAAAGGTCAGTGAGCAATGGAACAGTGAAACTCTCAGCTAATGTCTGAACATTGGATGATATCATGGTCACTAAGCATAAGACAAGAACCAAAACTAAATCTTAGAACAGAAAAAAATATTTATCAGGAGATAAATAGATAAATTAGATATGCCTTACCAGAAACAATAAAACCCTTCTTAACCAAGGTGGAAAATCCTTATTTAGCATCTACTGGAGACGCCACCCACTAATTACAGGGGTTTTCCATAAAAAGTTTAAAGTCTACTAAAGAGAAATTCCATTGTCGATACTAGGTAGCACATGGTATCAATAACTCTCAAATTCAGAGACAGCTATGTGACTTGGGTTGAGATAATTAAGAAAGGCATGTGGAAAAAGTAGTATTCAACTTAATCTTAAATTGCGAGCTGCTTTTGATACCTATAACTATGTAAAAAGGAGATGTATAATCATGTGAATTGATTTTTTTTTTCTTTTTGGTTTTTGGAGTTTTTGTTGTTTTGAGACAGGGTCTTGCTCTGTCACCCAGGATGGAGTGCAGTGGCATGATCTCAGTTCACCGCAGCCTCAAATTCCTGGTCTCAAGCGATCCTCCCATCTCAGCCTCCTGAGTAGCTGGGATTACAGGTGTGAGCCGCCATTCCAGGCCCCTCATGTGAATTGTTCTACATGAAAATACAAAGAACAGTGCCAGGTGCAGTGAGTCATGCCTGTAACCCCAGCACTTTGGGAGGATAAAGCAGGTTGACTTGC
>NW_012098188.1:569365-625028 GCF_000951045.1 Mandrillus leucophaeus
AGAAACCTGATGAATACAAGATTGATTCATCTCTGGAAACTATAGGGATTGGTGTGTTTATAGTTATTCAAGAAATGTACCTATGACATTGACTTCTTCTGTCTTTACTCCCAAGTGGTTTTATCTGCATGGTCATCGAATGTCCGCTGAGCCTATAGATACTGTGCCAAATTTCTAAGCAGAAAGAAAAGGGAAAAGAAAAATGGACGATAGATGATACATATGTTTCATTGGCCACTCTCATAGCACATGGACACTCATAGCTATAGAAAAGGTAGATGAATCTAGTTATTTTCAAAGCCTTTGGAAAAGAGGCAAGCTAAGAGGAAAGGAACTAGACATAGTGATAGAGTTAGCTAAGCTACAGTGTCATACTGTAAAAAAAGGAGTCTTTCATCTTCAAGTCAGTGGGAGATCTAAATTAATTAAACTAAACCCATGTCTAAATGTATCTTGAGAAAATGCTTAAATTCAAAGCCATGAAAAAAATATTGTTGGAAACAGGTGCTTGGTGTTGCAAAATCAACACTGAGACAAAGGATCTCTCAGCAAGGCTAGTTTACTTTCTGCAGAAAGAGTGCCGTCTTCCTAGCAGTCTTGCCACAAGAGCACACCCAAACAAAGGAGTTGGGGACTTTTACAATCTTTGTAACCTGATGCAATTGTCCTATGGCTGTGTCCCATTTCCATTGGCTGGAACAGGACCTCACATTCTAAGCTTGACCCAATTGGCTAACAGCTTGAAACTTTTCTAAAGAGGCAAAGGGGAAAGAGAACAAATAAAAGAGGAAGCTAGTCATGAGAGGGTTAGGAGGGTTTCCAAATAAGGAATGGCATGTACTATGGTCCAGGGCTCACTTAAGCCTATCCAGGCATGCCAGATCAAGTCAGAGCAGCTGCACTGAAACATGTATAGATATGCATAGAGCAAAGAAATGCCAAGCTCTTTATGGTTTTAAGAAACCTTGAAGAAAAACTTCTCCATTCCTCACAAATATGAAGACTTCAATCCTCCATATCTTTCAGAAAGAAGATATTTTTGATATTTTGATATTTTTGATATTTTCTTTGAGAAAATATCAAGTTAGGTCCATAATTCTTCTCCAAAGTATAAGCTATGAAAAGGACATGGGGATTTGGGGACCTAGCATTGTAACTCGCAAATGCTACAACCAAACAAGGTAAATATTCTGTCATGCAAGAATTTTAAATGGATGCTGATCTTTAAAATACTCAAGTACTCCAATAAGCTAATAGATGAACCAAATTAATTTGCCCATGAAGAGAAGTTATACATATAAAGAAAAGGTCAGTGAGCAATGGAACAGTGAAACTCTCAGCTAATGTCTGAACATTGGATGATATCATGGTCACTAAGCATAAGACAAGAACCAAAACTAAATCTTAGAACAGAAAAAAATATTTATCAGGAGATAAATAGATAAATTAGATATGCCTTACCAGAAACAATAAAACCCTTCTTAACCAAGGTGGAAAATCCTTATTTAGCATCTACTGGAGACGCCACCCACTAATTACAGGGGTTTTCCATAAAAAGTTTAAAGTCTACTAAAGAGAAATTCCATTGTCGATACTAGGTAGCACATGGTATCAATAACTCTCAAATTCAGAGACAGCTATGTGACTTGGGTTGAGATAATTAAGAAAGGCATGTGGAAAAAGTAGTATTCAACTTAATCTTAAATTGCGAGCTGCTTTTGATACCTATAACTATGTAAAAAGGAGATGTATAATCATGTGAATTGATTTTTTTTTTCTTTTTGGTTTTTGGAGTTTTTGTTGTTTTGAGACAGGGTCTTGCTCTGTCACCCAGGATGGAGTGCAGTGGCATGATCTCAGTTCACCGCAGCCTCAAATTCCTGGTCTCAAGCGATCCTCCCATCTCAGCCTCCTGAGTAGCTGGGATTACAGGTGTGAGCCGCCATTCCAGGCCCCTCATGTGAATTGTTCTACATGAAAATACAAAGAACAGTGCCAGGTGCAGTGAGTCATGCCTGTAACCCCAGCACTTTGGGAGGATAAAGCAGGTTGACTTGCAGACAGAAGTTTGAGGCCAGCCTGGGCAACACAGCAAAACCCCATCTCTACAAAACATGTAACAATTGGCTGAACCTGCTGGTGCACACCTGTAATCCCAGCTACTTGGGAGTCTGAGGGGCAGATCGCTCGAGGCCAGGAGTTTGGGGTTATAGTGAGCTCTGATCGCATCACTGCACTCCATCCTGGGCAACACAGTCACACCTTGTCTTTGAAGAAAAATACAAACAAGAAGGCATAAGCAGCTTGGCTGAAATACAGAATGAACATGAGAAATGGGCAATAGATCAATCTGTTCAAAAACGTGCTTGCCCTGCCTGAGGGTGAAGGATTATTGATTCAGGAAGAGCTGCCCAATGAGTGTGGCACAAGTAAGTTATATATGATTTTCACAACTGAAATAAATTAAGGCTACTTTTCTTCAGACAGCTTACCTTTGGGATTCCAGCTCTATCTTTGCTCCAAAGATATGACCTAGACAAGGTTATTTAACTTCTAACCCTTAGTTTCATCTCTGTGAAATACGGATCATAATATTTCCTAGGTCATAGGGATTTTTATGAGTTTGAATTAATTCAAGTAAAGTATTTAGCATCACCCTGGTCATATATTCATGTTTCTTTAACTATTGCCATTTGTGCTTGTTCAGAAGAAAAATATTGAGGAGCTAGTGGTGTCTCAAGGTGAAACTATTCAACTAGAGTTGGAAATTAGAAACTAGAAACTAAGTCAATGTACAGTGGGATCTATCTGCATGGAAATGACTCCTGAAATCAAAGGAAGGAGGTACAAGGATATATAAATAGTGACTTCACAACAAAGATTTATGTTTCTGTTACTAAAACACTCAGGGAAAAATTAATTTGTTATAAGATTTAAAGATATATAAACCTGGAACCAAAGCAGAGGTTTCTATGAATTCTCCCAAGTATTGGCTTAGTTTATTAACTTTGGCCATATGAAAGTCTTTTCCTTTCCTCCCTACAGTCAGGAGAATATTCAGCCTGCTCTTCTTTGACTCAATTTTTTGATTAGTCCTCACAAAGCTTTGTATTTCAAGTTGTGACAAATTTAACTTTCTGACTTTCCTCTCTATCTACTTAAAAAAAATCTGGTCATGCCCAGGTGTGGAGGCTCACACCTGTAACCTCAGCACTTTGGGAGACCAAGGCAAGAAAATTGCTTGAGGCCAGGAGTTTGAGACCAGCCTGGGAAATAAAGCGAGACTCTGTCTCTAAAAAAAAAAAAAAACTCTCTTAAAATGAGCTGGGTGTCTTGGCAGTGGTTGTAGTCTCAGCTACTCGGGACACTGAGGTAGTAGGATCGCTTGAGTCCAGGAGTTCGAGGCTGCAGTGAGCTACGATCACACCACTGCACACCATCTGAAGTGTCTCAAAACAAGCAAAAAAATAAACAATAGAGTCTTTCTCTGATGTTTGGCATGAGCAAGATTGGCATTTACCTCCACACTCAACTGTATTTCCTTAGGCACTAAACTTTGGCTTGTTCCAGTACTGCCTTGGTTTCCCCTAGATCTTCCAAAATTGAAGTTTTTGTCTGTGTTGAAATATGGGACTCATGCTGAAAAGACTAAAGCCAAAATGTGCAATGTAGATATTAGGAAGACGGCTACTTCTTCACCAAATTGATTTCCTCTTTTTCACTGGCACTTGGCCAAACAGTACTTCACAACCTATCTTTCAGTTAGGTGCAGTTCCTGGACATATTCTAGACAATAGTTAATGAACAGAAGTGATGTGTGCCACTTCCAAGACTGGCTCACAAATTTCTCCAATGAATTTCCTCCATGTTTCTCTCCCTTTCTGTGGCCTGGGATATAAATAAACCCTACCACTTCCCCACAGGGAAACCTTGGACACCACACATTGAAGATGAGTCCTGAAAAGATGGCTTGGAAACAATGATCAGAGTGAAGAGACAAACCACAGATGACTGTGAGAAAATACTGGCAAACCATATATCTGATGAGGGGCCAATATCCAAAACGTATAAGGAACTCAATTCAATAGCAGTAAAACAAACAACATGAGTAAAAACTGGAAAAAAGGACCAGAACAGACATTTCTACAAAGAAGACATATGAATGGCCAGCAGATTTATGAAGAAATGCTCAACATCTCTAATCACCAGGGAAATGCAAATTAAAACCACAACGAGACATCACCTCACACCTATTAGAATGGCTATTATCAAAAACATGAAAGATAAGTGTTGGCAATGATGTGGATAAAAGGGAACCATTGTACATTGTTGGCAAGAATGTGAATTAGTATAGCATTTTGGAAAACAGTATAAAGATTCTTCAAAAAATTAAAAACACAATTACCATATGATCCAGCAATCCAGTTTTTGGGTATCTATCCCTTAGTGGATGAATAGATGCAGGAAATGTGGCTTATATATACACAATGGAACACTAGATAGCCTTTTAAATAAAAGGGAAATTCTGTCATTTTCAACAATGTGGATGAACCTGGAGGACATTATGCTCTGCGAAATAAGCCAGGCACAGAAAGACAAATACTGCATGTTCTCACTTACATGTGGAATCTAAAACTATTGAACTCACTGAAGCAGAGAGTAGAATGGTGGTTACCAGGGGCTGGTGGTGGGGTAACAGTGAGACGTTGGTCAAAGGTTACAAACTTTCAGTTAGAAGAAAGTTTCACTGATCTAGTGCACAGCATGGAGACCATAGTTAATAATAATGCATGGTGTATTTCAAAATTGCTACAAGAGTAGCTGACTGATATGTTAATTGGCTTGATTTATTCTTTCTCCAATGTATAAATATATCAGGACATCACCTTGTACCCCATAAATATATACTGTTATTGGTTCTCAATTTTTTTTTTTTAAAAAAAGATTGCTTGGAGCAGAGAACCCCTTCCATCCAATCCTAATAACTAGGTACCACATCTTAGATTGCTAGCAAGAAGACAACTTCTATTAAGCCAGAACATTATTCATTTTTATTTTATTGGTTACAGCAGTTTGGCATCCTCAAACTAATTTGGCAATTCTAACTATCCTGACCCAACAAGAGAGTTCCAGAAAACGCTGGCCACCTGGGAGGGCCTCTACATTAACAAGGGATCCTCTATTCTGCAGGATATATTGGATATAACTCCAAGACACAGGTGGAGTGTCAAACCTATTTCTTATGAAGGCATAGTTTACATTTGCATAAGGCTTCAAATTCTTTTATCTCTCACAGTAAATTCATATTAGGAAATTTTGATTTAAGAAGTCATTCTTTCACCTTTTAAGTATTTACACATATTGGGACTAGTAAAACACTGGTAAAATATTAAATATTCTGAGAATGGTCCCCACAAAGTTTATGGGAAATGAATATATATCCATATATATATATATATCCATATATATGTGTGTATATCTACACATATATACATATGTGAATACATATTCATTTATATATGTATATATGCATGTATACAAATCAATATATATTATAAATATACAGATATCTTATAAATATACCTATAGCCATATGTATATATACTATATATAAAGTATATATACTTACAATGATACACATATTCACTTATATATGTATGTATACGTGATATATTATGTACAATATACACATACATATGTATAAATTACCTATATACATATATACTATATACATTATAATGTATAATGTATATATGTACACATATACATAAAAGAATATATGTATATTTGTAAGTGTGTATATATTAGAAATATACATATTTAAAACTGCAGTAAGGGTATTACCCACTGTCCAGGTCTCTGCATTTCAGTAAAATCAAAACACAGCAGAAAAAGGCTCAGAGAAGAAGAACAGGATGATTAAAAGTCCAGGGCCGTTGCTGTATGCAGACAGCCTTAGAGGATTAGTATGATTCCATCTGCAAACACTGAAGCTGACAGGGGATATGATTGAAGTCTATAAAACTCATAAAATGTAGGGCTGTGATGAACACAAACATGTTCACGAAATCCCAGTTTACCATGACAACAGTCTTTCCCTTATATCTTGAAAGAGGGAAATTTAGAACAAACAGAGAAAGGATAAGTTAACAAAACAGAGCAGGTAGCAATGGCCAGATTGGCAGAAATCATAACCTTGAAAACCAGAGGCAGACTGCAAATATAAATAACTTCAACTAAGTACTAGAAAAATCCACACATGACAGTTCCATTAAGGGAGCTAAAATGATGCCTAAAAATTTAAAGAGGCTAAAAGTGATTGACCAAAAATGAATGACTTAGAATTAGGAATCTTTCTAGATTTAGAGTTTTCATAACAACAGCATTGCACACACATCCTCACCAGCTGTGCACCTTTGGAAATTGCCCCTGCATTGCTTCCTCTGGTTTGCTACAAAATATTGCTTCTGGTAAATTTATCTCATGTCAGACAAAGTGCTGTTTTTATGGAATTGCCCATGGAGAGAAGCCCATCATAGATTCTGAGCAACATGGAGAAGCCCTGGCACACCACTAAATTTAGATAGAATTGAGCCATACACTAAAACTCTTAAATGACCTCACTTTTCAAATCTCCTCCAGGCATGAAATAGACCCACTAGTGTAAGATGTAGTATGGGCATTTTCGGAGGGAATAGGAGATATTCTACTCTTCCAAGAGCAGGCATATGAATCACAATGAAGTCATTGATTAAATCCCTGGATGCTTGCAGATTAAATTTAGTTACTTTTTTAAACCTTGCCTTCTGGATGATTTCACTCTAAAGCAAGTAGCACGGCTTCTGGTTACTGCCAGCCCAAGACTTTCTGCTTTTCTAGGAACTGTTTCAATTGGAAAAGGGCACTTAGTCTTTGGAAACAATCCCATTTCGAAATAGCAATGACCATACTCAACTGATTAAAAATTAGTATGTACTGTGCTTGAATGCTATACCACACAATTTCTCAAAAAATGCTGAACTTCTAGGATTCTTCTCTTCAGTATTCCTTACCACACAAAATATGTATTTTGCATTAATTCCTAAATTACAGATCATGACTAATCTCTATCTAATCAATAACTAGATGTTTGTTAGTATTTACTGGTTCTCTTTGGACTTACAAGGAAAACACTTTTTGCAGTTATTTTTTCTTAAGATAGTGGATAAACACTACCCAGCTGGAAACGTACTGCCTGGAAGTAGCTTCTGATGCATGTCTGCATGTCCACATGGTTCTCAATTTCAGGGCATCAATATCTTTAGTGGGTATGGTGCTCTACCGGGTTATTGTTACCTTCCTCCTTCTGTAGGCACTTTCTAATAAAAGCATGAAATTAAGTACTCCTTGTGATTTACCAGTTAAAAATTTGCAAATCCCTGCTGGCCAAACATGTTATAGTTTAATTGTGGAGGTACAAATAGACATCTTCCTAGTAAAATGTTCTTTAATCACCCAAAGGGCAACCCTTTATAACCATTATCATATCAACCTTATAACTAACCCTAAATACCCTACCTGGACTGACAGTCTAACTAGGACCACAAGGAACAGAATAATGTAGTTCCCAAAGAATTGACCAAAGGAGGAGGAAATATTTTAAATAAGCCGTGCACAAAAACTCTACTACATAAAGTTCATAGTCTTTTTGTTTGCAAGACTGAGGCAATAGTCATTTTGTCCCATAAACACAATATTAGTAAGGGCTGGAAAATTATGGAGGAATCAATAGTACAGAGGTCATTTTTTTTTCCAATAGCTAAAAAGAATGTGTGTGTGTGTGTGTGTGTGTGTGTGTGTGTGTGTGTGTGTGTGTTAGGTAAGTAGAATCCAGATAGAAAGAGTAATTCAAAATACAGGAACCTCCATCACAGGACACTCACCATTTGTTGTACCTTCATGTCCTCTTGAAAATCAGCCACTCATAATGCATGCTCCAAAACTGCATAAGGAAAGATGAAACACAAGCAAGCATTGGTCTTTTAAGGGCAATACGAGAGCCAGGAGCTGAGGCAGTATGGCCAAGATCATAGGCTCTTACTATGACAACACGTAATTCAGAGGCCCCCTGTGAAGGGAGATGTCATAGGCAACTGTTGGAAATTTAATTGGTGTCTGGGACTTTATCAGTGACAGCTCATTATTTGTGTTACCCAGAGAAGAGGAGGAAAAACACGCTAACCAGCATCCTTTCAAAAGAAAGTCTCAAAGACCCAACTGCAGCTTATATTCAAACAGCATTTTTTAGAGGTGACACCAGACATTGACACCTGACATGTTAGAAACAAACTCAGGCTGGGTGTGGTGGCTCATGCCCATAATCCCAGGACTTTGGGAGGCCGAGGTGGGTGGATTACCTGAGGTCAGGAGTTCGAGACCAGCCTGGCCAACACGGTGAAACCCCATCTCTACTAAAAATACAAAAATCAGATGGGTGTCGTGGTAGGCACCTGTAATCCCAGCTATTCGAGAGGCTGAGGCATGAGAATCGCTTGAACCTGGGAGGGGGAGGTTGCAGTGAGCTGAGATAGTGCCACTGCACTCCAGCCTGTGTGACAGAATGAGATTCTGTCTCAAAAAAAAAAAAAAAAAAAAATTGAAAGAGAAGAAAAGAAAGAAACAAACCCAGGCTTAAGGCTCAGCGACAAAAACAGCTGCTTGTATTGCACCTGCACACCCAAAGCCTCTTGCCTCAATGACACTTGAGCATTTTCATTTAGAACTTTTGAATTACAGTTTCTGGCTTTATGGCATGTTTCATCTGGGCCACTTCCAAATGGACCCTCTGGCATGGTTATATCCTATGATAGAGAGATGTTCAGTTTAAAAATAATTACCTAAATCATCTCTGCCACTTTGATTTAGTATGAGGGGTGGTTGATTTTGTTTTCTTGCTCACTGTGAACATTTTACTCATGGTGACATTACTTTGACTTTTAAATTGAACTCATAGATAACAAAATGCAAATTTAGAGTACATAGTTTTGGGGTTTTGTTTCTGACACCTGTGTGGAATCAAATTTGACAATGTAACTTTTCCTGAGTTGAACCAACAACGAAAATTTAGTGTTTGCTTGAGATAAGAGAATAGAAGAACTGAATGTTTTGGGAATCTTCTGAATCTAGTTTGAGAACATTGTACTGTCAGTAGTTTCCATACTCACCCACTAGGAGGAAGACTCGAACATGTTATGCAACCAAATCAGTGAAACAACTTCTTGTCTTCATTCAGCTTGGCTTAATGACTTCATCTTGAGATGTTTCCTAATTTCTTAAAAATAGTTTCTTACAGGGAACAAAAAGAAAAATAGGTAATTTAAACTACTTCAAAAGTAAAAACATCTGTGCATCAAAGAACATAATTAACACAGTGAAAAAGCAACCTATGTATGAATAGGAGAAAAGAATTGCAAATCAGATATCTGATAAGGGGTTACTCTCCAGGATACTAAAAAACAAAACAACAACAACAAAAAAAACCTCTTGCAATTTAACCACAGCAACAACAAAATACTCTGATTTTAAAATGTACAAAGGCCTGGAATAGACATTTCTCCAAAGATGACATGAAAACGGCCAATAAGCTTAGGGGAAGATAGTCAACATCACCAGTCATTAGGGAAATCCAGATCAAAACCACAATGAGATATCACCTTATACCCATTAGAATGGCTACTGTTTAAAACAAACAAACAACAGAAAATAAGTGTTGGGAAGGATGTGGAAATATTGGAACCCTTCTGCACAGTTGGTGGGAATGTAAAACCCTTCTGCACTGTTGGTGGGAATGGTGTAGTTGCTATTGTTTAATGGAAGTTCCCCCAAAAGTTAAAAGTTGAATTATCATATGATCCAGCAATTCCATATCTGGGTATGTGTTCAACAGAACTGAAATCAGAGTCCTGAAGAAGCATCAGTGTTCCCATGTTCATAGCAGCATTGTTCACAGTAGTCAAGAAGTGGAAACAACTCAAGTATTCATTGACAGATGAATGGATAAAGAAAATATGATGTATATACACAAATAAATATTATTCACACTTAAAAAGGAAGGAAATTCTGATACATGCTACTACATGGATGAACCTTGAGGACATTATGCTAAATGAAATGAACCAGTCACAAAAAGACAACTACGTCATGATCCAATTTACATGAGATATCTAGAGTCATCAAATTCATAAAAACAGAAAACAGAATGGTAGCGGCCAGGGGTTGTGAAAAGAGATTCGATAATTATTGATTCGGGTAAAGAATTTCAGTTTTGTAACACGAAACAGTTGTAGAGATTGGTTGCACAACGATATGCCTACACTTAACACTACTGAACTGTTAAGATGGAAAATTTTATATGTATTTTACCACAAATAAAACTGTTTAAATTTAAAAATAGTTTCAACCTAGCACAGTGGCTTATGCCTGCTATCCCAGTACTTTGTGAGGCTGAGGCAGGAGGATTGCTTGAGGCCAAGAGTTCGAGACTAACCTGGACAAGATGGCAAGATCCCTGACTCTATAAAAATTTTAAAAATTAGCAAAGTATGGTGGCACATGCCTGTGATCCCAGCTACTCAGGAGGCTGTGGTGGGAGGAGCCCTTGAGCTTGGGAAGTCGAGAGCTGTGATCGTGTCACTATACTCCAGCCTGGGTAACAGAGCAAGACCCTGTCTCAAAAAAAGAAAAAACAAAATCGAACATCAAGAGATTTGCCCTTTTTTTTCCCTTTCAATCAAAAACTTCCAAGCCACATGTAGAATGTCATGTGTATCTTCCTAAAACTAAATTGGGCCACTTTAATCAAACCTAATGATTGAACAGTTCAAAAAACTGCCGTATTTTTTGAAAGATTTTCAAGCCAGTCAGAAATGTTGGGAGTTGATATTACATTCTTAAAGCTACCTTTATCATTCCTTCTTTTGAACACCATGCATAGACTTCGTGTAATGTTTAGCTTCAGAATACCAAAGTGCCATTTATAAACTGTGGTTGTTAGCCCACAAGCCTTCAGTTAAAATGAGCATTAAAGTTTTATGTTTTCTAAGCTCTTTTAATTGATGATACAAATGAATGGGGGAGGGGTGGTGGTCAAGTGTGTGTTATCTGTCTGAGGCTTAAATAAATGTTTCAGTTTCAGAAAGCTAACATTTTTAAAGATGCCTTGTAAAATAACGTTATTTGGTATCATCAACAAATACGGGTCAATCAATCTTAGGTATCTTGGTAGCTACCAATAAACAAACAAAAAAATACATCCTATTTTTTGTCTTCATACACATATACAAAATTAACCCTGGGAAATAAAATAGCAAGAAATTCCACATGCTTATGTCAGAATGTGTAAGTGTCATAGCACAAAATATAAATGCTATCATATCTAACCCAGTACCTCTTTTCTAAGAGGTGGATTCAGGAAGAGCTTACTGGAGTGTCCAGGACCCCAAACATGTGGTGGAGCAAGAATGTTGGGGCTAAAAAACAAGCTGGCCTGGCGAAGGTCACTAAGTGTGCAGGTGAGACACATAGACACTGGAACCAACTGATATTGCCAGGTTAAGTGCCATTGCTGGAGTGAAGGAGACAGCAACAGCAAGCTTACAGGACGTGGTAAGTTCTTTCTCACCTCTTCCTGTCTCCCAATATCTTCTAGGTCCCCCTATTGTTAGCACTAAATAGAGAGTCAACTGACAAAGGAGAAAGACATTTGCCCCATTATCACCATGGAGAATATAGATGGTGGATTTGGAACTGAGAGATAAATGCTTAATAACTAGCACAGGAACCCTCTTAAATTTCTTTACGATCAATTCTCAATGGGTATTATATGCTCTGCACTCCACAAAGCGATTCCTTGCTGACTGGCATACAGAAGTGCCTAGCTTTGGTTCATCCTGAAAGTCCAAAGAATAAACCTCCACACTGAGAAACAGCAAAGTAGGAATCTGTGAAACTCTTGCCTGAGTTTCCTGCCTGTCATCTTATCCTATGGAATTCGGACGTGCCAGACCCCACAATTACATGAATCAAGTCATTAAAGTAAATTTTTCTCTTTCTCACTCTCTTTCAATAGATTAGATAGATATAAATAGATAGATTAGACAGATAGATTAGACAGATAGATAGATAGATAGATAGATAGATAGATAGATAGATAGATAGATAGAGTGAGTGAGTGAGTGAGTGAGTGAGCGAGCCATCGTTTGAATGCTTGTGTTCCTTCAAAACTTATGTTGAAACAACACTATTCCAATGCAATAGTATTAAGAGGTGGGGCATTTAGAAGGTGATTAGGTCATGAGCACTTATGAGGGATTAAAGGCTTTATAAAAGAGACTTCACACAGCATTTGACACTATTGTCCTTGTATCCCTTCCACCATGTGAAGACACAGTGTTTGTCCCTTCCAGAGAGTGCAGCAACAGGATACCGCTTTGGAAGCAAATAGCAGCCTTCACACAACACCAAACCTTCTAGAACCTTGATCTTGGACTTCCGAGCCTCCAGAACTGTGAGAAAAAAATCTATTGTTTATAATTATATATGGTATTCTGTAATAGCAGTACAAATGGACTAAGATATATAGATGATATATGATAGATAGATAGATAGATAGATATATAGATAGATAGATAGATAGATAGATAGATAGATAGATAGATAGATAGAAAGATAGAGTTCTTTGGCATATCCTATTGTTTGAAGAACCCCAATTAACACAGTTCTTTACCTATGCAGGAAATCAAGGGTCAGGAAGTAGAAACCTCAGCTGCAGAGACAATAGTGGCAACATCTTATGTCATACTCTCCCTGGGAGAGATAATGCTGCTTTTTCTCCCTGATAATTATTTTTGCTTGGTAAGGATTGAGCGGAAAAATTATTTTTCAATGTTGCTTGAATCCAGTGATCCCACAGAACTGGAATCATGTCAGTCTCCTTCTTTCCATCATTGCCATTGCCCTTTAAATATTGAGGGAGTGTTCTATCTGGTTATCGATGATGTGTCTTGCTGCATAATTCATTCTGGAGACTGGTGACACTGTGGCCACTTCTCTTCTTGAGATGCCTAAGCCTGGAGAAGTGTAAACATACACGTGAGGACTTCCCATCAGACTTTGCAAATCCTTTCCCAAGCGAGACTCATAAATAAACATAAGCAGTAGCCAAAATGTGGTTAGCCAGCAGGGAAGTGCTCACGAATAATAGCTTTATTGTGGAGTGCAGCAGACCATAAACACAGAATGCCTGTGGGCAGCCTAATGAAACATGAAGTAATTGTAAGATGGAGTAAATGCATTTCCTTCATCTACCCTTACTTGTAGGATAGATTAAATAGCTTTTCTTAAAACAAAAACGATATATTTTCTTATTTAGGAAACTCAGTTTCAGTTCCCTAGGTGAATAGTAATTAAAACCAATGTCCATAAAGGAGATACCACAGTAGATTTGGACATTTAAAAACAGAATAACTAGTTTGGAGCATAATCTTTGGGGTTTTGTCTCTTCAAATATGCTTTCTGTTGACAAAGGTGAATAGCTTCCAGTTTATTCACTGAAACCACTTCTTTACATCTCATTTGCCCTTATTCTCTCTTATTTTTGTGGGAATTATCACACCCAGACCTTCAAAATTTCTCACTTGACTTCTCAGTCATTGCTGTGGAGTTTTGCAGGTATTTCTTGGTACCTATATTATTAGCTAGGACACTAGAAAGTGTCAAGGGATCCAGACATCTCTCTACAGACCTTGTAGATAAACATCATTCAGATCACCTAGATCTTTCCCTCCCAAAGGATCATGGTATACAGGAGGTAAAATATGTTGTGCAAACATCCTGCTAAGAAGAATAGTGATAGATTTTGGGAGAAATATTTCCTGGCTTTTTAAATGCATTTTGCATAGTGGGATTCAAAATATTGTACTACAGAATTCTGTGAGCAAAGCAAAGTCCTCTGGAATGTCATGGAATTTATATATTCTATATATTTGCAGAATATATATATATATTTTTGAATATATATATATATTCAAAAATATATAGGTAATGTTAGCTTTTATGGAAATAGTATAACTAGGCTTGCAGACAGTCATTTCTATTTCCATCTTTATGTTAAGAGAAAATTATTATTTAAAGGTAGATTCCAATCACAGGGTATCTTGTAAGCATACCTATTGGCATGTTCTATCAGAAATGACCCTAATAAACATATTATTTTATTCTACAAAGTCTTTTCATGTATGAAGAGGCAGAAGACAAGGCATAAAGTACTGTAATTTTAAAGCATCTTTATAATTACCTGAGTTCTTCTTCCCTCCCCATCTCTTCCCTGCCATCCTTTCCTATTTCTTTTTGCTTAGTTTCAGAGGTTTTTGCTTAAAACAATATAATGCAAAAGATATAACTCTCACCCCGTTGACCTCTTTCTACCTTCTATTTACTACCTCTATTTCTTTTCTAGAGATAACCACTTTTGTGAGGTTAGTGTACAATTTCCCCTCCTCTTTTTATAGTTTCAGTTACAGGACAGTGTATTATTCTTTTAATTTAAATTTTCTTAAGTACTAATCAGGCTCATTCATTCCCACAAACCTGTCTGTATCCTCTGGCCACTTTTAGATTGAGTTGTTTGTCTTTTATATTGACTTTTAGAAATTCTTTACGTATTTTAGGTACAAACATTTAGTCACTTGTGTATGTTACAAATATAAACATTCCCAGTTCATTGTTTCTTTTTTTTTTTTTTTTTTTTTTTTTTTTTTTTTTTTTTTTGAGGCAGAGTCTCTCTCTGTCGCCCAGGCTGGAGTGCAGTGGCCGGATCTCAGCTCACTGCAAGCTCCGCCTCCCAGGTTTCTTACTTGCTGGTTTCCTTTTAATGAAGATGGTTTTAATTTGTATGTAGTCACATTTACTTTATTTAGGGAGGAAATCTCTGCATTCCTATTCCAGGCACTAACTTAGTATTCCATGTGGTGAAGAGGAAAAAAGATGGAGGCTCAATAATTTGATATGCATCTTTTAATTATTCTTCTTCTGTTTCCTCCCTGTGTGTCTCTTATAACTATCATGTACCTTGTTTCATTGATTTACAAGTTTCTCAGGGTTAAATAATTTTCCTCCCCCTTGCCCTAATCACTCTCTACAAGTGTCTAAGATAAAGGATTCACCCACTTTCCATGCTCAATACCAATACTCTTCCATATGTGTTTCTGTGTTCAGAATTTCTGTGATTTATTCAAATACACCCTCCGCTCTTCTCTTTACCATTTTATTATCTTACTATCATTGGGTGTAGGAATAAATAAATAAATGTGTGTGATCCATTTGCGCTTTTTAATGTAAAGACCACACAACTGTTGCCAATGCAAGGGATTTGTCTAATGCCCTCTCGAGATGGTAGGGAGATGTCCATGGTTCTGATTTAAAAAAAAATTCTTAGATGCTGTGATTGACTAATAATATAGTTTGGCTTTGTATCTCCACCCAAATCTCACCTTGAATTGCAATCTCCATGATCCAAATGTGTCAAGGGCAGGGCCAAGTGGAAGTAAGTGAATCTTGGGGGCGGTCTCCCCCATGCTGTTCTCGTGATAATGAGTGAGTCTCATGAGATCTGATGGTTTTATAAGCGTCTGGAGTTTCCCCTGCTCGGATTCACTCTGTTCTGCTGCCCTGTGAAGAAGGTGCCTTCTGCCACGACTGTAAGTTTCCTGAGGCCTCCCAAGCAATACAGAACTGTGAGTCAATTAAACCTCTTTCCTTTATAAATTACCCAGTCTCAGACAGTTCTTTATAAAAGAGAGTGGACTAATACAACTAACAAGTAAAAATGTCCATAAAAATATAAAATGATAAACTACTGCTTAGTGATATGGAAAGTAAACATATTACAATATGTTTTGTATTTATGCATGCATCTTTAAATGTGGCTATATTTTAAACAACCACATCTGTTTATGACCGTACAACACTGCATTTAATATATGATTATGTGCATAACCATTCCCCTATTGTTGGACCAATTTAAAATTAGCCTATTCTTTATTTTGGAGATTCTAGAAGTGTGTGCTTGAGCAACTTACATTATAATTATCTTACATTATTTTGAAAAATCAGATTCCTTGACACCACCCAAGGCTTGCCATAAAAGAAGCACTGATAAAATCAACACTTGAACTTAGTTGATTTGCATATGTCTCAAATTTTTTATATTATGTCTTAATTCTGTGCTTGCTATTTTAATTATGTTAGTCCAGCACCACAATAGGGAAGTTTGTAGAAAGAAATTGATGATAAAACACTGAGAATAGAAGCAGAGAGGCAGTTGAAGTGGGTAAATTTAAGTATATTCCTCTCCTTGACTACTCTACTGACTTCCAGTTCCAAATTTTTCATTTAATGAGAATACTAATACATGTTCCACTATCACTGCAAACCCAAAATGTTTGAAACAGATAATGAATTTTCAGTTATGACAGTTATATAAACAGTAAATTAAGCCCTCTGGGGACACAAAGTGTGGTTTGTGGATGCTGGGAGGGGAAGACAGGAGTGGCTTCTCTTAGAAGGTGAAATTTGAACAAGCAACAATAATTATGAAGCACCAAAATGTGTTCCACAAAAGGAGATAATATTAGAAAGAGCCTGACAATGGGGGAATGGGAGATAGGAGAGGATAAGCCAAGAACGATACAAAGGCTGGCCATATGAAATAAGAAAATCTGTGTTTGAAATTAAAGTGTTTCCATCGCTATGAGTCTCTTTAATAGGAGAATGATAGATTGACATTCTAAGAAATAACGTGGAGAGACTGTAGATTTCTGAACTGGTAAATAATATCTGTTGTGTGATCCAGATTATTCTGACTGAATGAAGCCCTGTTTTAACCATGGCAAAATCCAGGTGTAAAATGACGAAAAGTTGGATGGTGGTTTTGTGTTGCTAGAAGAAGAAATAAAGAATAGGCAAAGAGACATGTGGAGCTCTTGCTGGGACTGGCAACCCAATCTGGAAAACTGCTACAATGTGTCTGCTAAATGAGCAGCTTCCTCAGCTAAACTGTATTACTAAAGTGACACAAGTATAAAATAATTACCTAACATGTCCAAATGCCTTCTCATTCAAGCCTGATACAGACAGCTGTTACTATGTCACTCACAGCTTGCTCTTGCCGATAGCTTAACCACCTTGAAAACCCATGCCCCTTCCATTCTTAGGCATCCATTAGTAGTCAATTTAAACCATCATTCTATGTCTGCATCCTCTGGGGCCATTTCATTAACTATGAGCAATGTTGCTAGTCAGAGAGAGGTGTAAATTAAAGCAGCCAAAATTGAATCTAGTAAATTTGATTACTTGATAATCATGCTCATGCAGATATTGAGATAGAGTTTGAGACTATTGAATGGAATTAGGTTTGAGATTTTCTGGAGATTTAACTTACCCTTATTCCTTTTGTTTATAATCAGCATAAATTACAGAGTTGAGCTTGCACTGAGAACAAATTGTACTTCTCGCCATACATATCACATTCATTTTTGCCAGAAAAATGGTGATGTTTCTGAGAATATAAAACCCAATGAGAATTTGTCTTGTACTATTTGTACCTTTCTAATTGTTCACATTTTTCTTATTTTTTTAAAATAGAGACAGGGTCTTGCTATGTTTCCCAGGCTGGTCTCAGACTCCTGGGCTCAAGCAATCCTTCTGCCTCAGTCTCCCAAAATGCTAGAATTGCAGGCATGAGCCTGCTCCTGGCCATGAAATCTCTTCTTCTTTACTTTCAATACTTTAGCTTGCATATTGGTCAGGAGAGATAAAAAAATGAATGATAAAACAGTTAATTAGAAGAATGAGAGAGAAGTTCTACTTCAACCTCGTGGCACTCCCAGTAGTGAATATTACTTGAAGAAGCCTAAGGTGGTGAAGCAAGAAGAATTTTTGAAGAACCAGATTTCTTCTCAATCTGTGACCTATTCATCTTGCCTTTATGGGGAGAAGAAGCATGTTTTGCTAGCATTTTAAAATCATCGACTGCAAGCCAGTTAGAGCATGAATCATAATCTCCATCGCTCTAACAGCAGAAAATATATTTTGAATTGTCATATGTTCTTATTGACCATTTATTGAATACTACATGCATTAATCTGTGAAAGCACACAGAAATGAGAAAGACAAAGATGTTTCAGCAAATAGCTTGGAACTGGTTTTGGCCTTCTGAGATTAAAATCAGCTACAGGTTCTGTTCCCGTCTTAGGAGAGTGGTAGATAAAAGAACAAATCCCTACTGTAAAAAGTGCCTTGTGTTATTTTTACATAAAAATGTTGGACATATAAGGCTAACAACAATTTTGTAACACCTACCTGTCTTAAGCCAGGTCCCCAAAAGCAAACTTTAATAAGAAGACACACATGAAAACAATTGATTAATAAAGTAGCCAGGTGTATTAGTCTGTTTTTATGATGCTGTTAAAGACACACCTGAGACTGGGCAATTTATAAAGAAAAAGAGGTTTAACGGATTCATAGTTCCATGTCGTTGGGGAGGCCTCACAATCATGGTGGAAGGCGAAAGGCATGTCTTACATGACAGCAACAAATCTCTCCTCCAATACTCTAACTGCAGTCCTTAGCAGACAGTCCTTCTAAAGAAGAATGCAAGTGAGAGTGTTGGGAAAGAAACACATAAAGTTGGGGGGTAGGCACTCAGAACCAATTGTCTGAGTAGCTGGCAAGGCAGAACTGTCATTTCCTCAGCTGATGAAAACCAGTAACAGGTTTCAGGTAGGGAGATGAAGAGTTTGATATGGAGCTTGGTAAGTGAGAGCTGCCTACTAGACACTCAAGTGAAAATGCTGAAAAAGAAGTTAGATTTATGAGTCTGGGCTTCAGGGCTCATAATGTAACTTCAGGGCGGGAAATTTAATTTGGCTGTTAACATCATCCAGTTAACATTTTAATTTGAGGTTATGTAAGATCATCAAGGCAGTGAAAAGAGAAGAAGAATAAACTGCCCAAGAAATAAATACTGAGGCATACTCCAAGATTTAGAATTGGGAGAGAGGAGGACAAAATGAAGGAGACTGATAAAAATTGACCACAAAAGTAGGGAGAAAATCAACAGAGTATGTTCTCTTAGAATATAAATTAAAAATAACTATATTATGTAAGTTGAAGGACATCAATTTTCTCAAATATTGTTAAACTGAAGATTAAGATAAACTGAAGATTAAGAATTGGCCATTAGATTTAACAATATGAAGATTATTGGCGACTTTGACAAGGGATGTTTTGTGGGATTGTTGGTGGCAAAGGTTTTAGTAGAGCACACTCAAGAGAAAATAGGCATTTAAAAGATAAATTTTACAAATGTTAACGCTTTATATTTTCATCATGTGGTTACCATGTTTCTAGTAATGATAAAAAGTATTAATTGGTATATTAAGCTTACTGGAAGACTTTTTTTGAGACAAAATCTCTCTCTATAACTCACTGCAGCCTCGATCTCCCAGGGTCAAGTGATCCTCCCACCTCAGCCTCCTGAGTACCTGAGACAAAAGGCACTTGTCACCATTCCTGGCTAATTTTTGTTTTTATTTTTTCAGAGACAAGATTTCACTGTGTTGCCCAGGCTGGTCTCAAACACGTGGGCTCAAATGATCCTCCCGCCTCAGCCTCCCAAAGTGCTGGGATTACAGGTGTGAGCCACTGTGCCTGGCTGTAAGATATTTTTCAACTTAAAAATATATATAATGCCAAAGGCATTTTTTTCTCAGGATATATTCCCCTAAATTTTCAGGAAGCAGAGAAAACATGCTCAAAGACAAGATATTTATATATCAGTATTCAGGAGCCAGTTCTCTGACACTATGGCCAAGAAGAAGAAAAAAAATGGATGGAGCTCCTTATTAGGATTCAGTTGGAGGGTGTTGGAAGACTAGCAGAAGACTTTAGTTCTAAAAAAGTTTAAAGAACCAAAGCAGGAAAAGGAGACAAGAAGGCCATGAGGATACCAAGCTAATGGCTGAGAGCTCAGATCAATAAGGATGTTAAAATGAAGTCCAAGAGATGAACTGAAGGCTTACCATAAACCAAGCAAAGACAGCAAGGAGCTGATCGGTGAAGAGAGAGTTCAGTGTGAATCTTGCAAACACTAAATTTTTGTCTCCACGTTTCCTCTCATTCAGGATTTGCCACTACTGCCCTACTGGAAGTTACATTTTTTTTAAGGATCCATTTCACTGGAGAAATAAGTGAATTGAGAAATTGAAAATATAAAATGAAAGTATCCCTCAGTCATGAAATGCATTATAATATTTCAATTGGCTTGGACCACAAGCAGATAGCATTTCGTTTCAGAGAGCTGTTCAGAGGGCAAAGGGAGTTTGTGTAAAGATTCCTAGGACTGCTCTCTGCTGTCCCTGGTCCTGAAAGTTGAATATCAGCGTGACAGACAATGTTATGGCAGTCAGGACTGCGTCTGTTCTTGTCAGCTCTGATTCATAAGGTACAAGGCAGGCCTGAATTGTCCTTGTCAGTTACCAACTAAGCATACAAGAAGATGGGGCAGATCAAATGTAGTTTTGGTGAATGGAATAGTTTAATTCATATATTACTTGCAAAGGATGCTCTTGGCTTTAACAGTTAATGCTACTCTTATATGTAAATGAGTTTAAGCATTATAGACCCAACTTTGATGGGTTACTAAGGGCTCTTTTCTTCTGACACTAAAATCATTTAAGGGACCTGCAGTTTTGTGTCCATTTGTAAAAGACTAAGATATATAACTGGTTTTTAAAAAGGGATCAATAATTGTAAACCATGGTGTCAAGAATTAGAAAAAGATTAATTGCATGTGGTCCTTGTTTAGGGTGAATTAACAACCCCAACTAGTAAGGTTCTAGCAATTACTAAAATACCCAGCCATAAGATTTACATTAGTGTTCAAAGGTCAATCTATTACAATGAAGGAGTGTATTCATTAGGAAAAGGAAACTTCAGGGAAATCCTATAACAGTCCCTCATTCTGCACACTTCTATCAGTCTTTCCACTGGCGAAAGCCTATAAAAAGAAGAACATGATGTTCCAGTGGTAATGGATATGAACTGCTCCTCACAAACGCTGAGTAGTAATTGGATTATTTCTTAGCTCTTGAACTGGCTTTCAGGAAACACAATAAAGGCTTGAGGAAGCAAATATGTTGCTCCACTTTCAATAATACAGAAATAATGACTTATTTCTGTCAATGAGAACTGAAGAGGGCAGTGAGATATCTCAGAGCTTTCAAAAAATAAAATCTACTTGCTTTCATTCAAACCTTTTATCTTTTGATGCAGATGAGATGTGCAAAGTTGCGATGGCAAGATTTCCAATTTGTAGAGAAGCAAGCCAATATAGTTGTATGAAAACATTCAATTTAAAAATGATGGATTCTAAAATACATACGGTAAAGTACGTATTACTTATACTATAGCTTATAATAAAACTGAGTATAGCTTGATTTTTTTTCTTTTCTCTTTTTTTTTCTTTTTCTTTTTTATTTTTTGAGACAGGGTCTCACTGTCACCCAGGCTGGAGTGCAGTCATGCAATCATAGCTCACTGCAGTCTCAACCTCCCAGGTTCAAACGATCTTCCCACCTCAGACCCCTGAGTAGCTGGGACTACAGGCAAGCACCACCACACCCAGATAACTTTTTATTTTTATTTTTGTAGAGACGGGGTTTTGCCATGTTGCCCAGGCTGATCTCTAACTTCTGGACTCAAGCAATTCACCCACCTCAGCCTCCCACAGTGCTGAGACTACAGGCATAAGCCACCACACCCAGCCTTGATATTATTTTTTGTACATATATACCCCTGTAACCAAATACAAGAATAAAACATAAAACTTTTTCACAACCCAAAAACCCCTTATTTTTCTTTCCAATCAACATTCTCTGAAGTTAAGCACTGTTTTGACCACTAGTGTATGCTCTTGAAATTTATACCAATGAAATCATATAACATGTACTCTTTTGTGTCTAGCCTCTTTTATTTAATATTATATCTGTGCCATCCATCCATAATCTTACATGGAATCATTCATTTTTGTTATTATATAATATTCCATTTTAAGAATACAGAACAACTCCTTTATTTTAATAATAGACATTTGGCTTCTTTTCAGTTTGGGGCTATGATGAACAAAGTTCCTATACACATTCTTGTTCACGTCTTTTGTAGAGAATACACACTTATTTCTTGTGACCTAGGAGTAGAATTTTTGTATTATACAGTAGGTGTGTTTTCAGTTCAAATTAACACTGCCCAACAATTTTTGTAGCAATTTATATTCCTACCAGCTGTGCATGAAAATTGCTTCCATTATGACTAACTTTTGACATTTTCTTTCTTTTTAACTTTAGCCATTTTGATAGGTTAAAATGCCATACTTTTGATGCATATTTGGCTTGATTATGTATGTTACAATATCGAGTTATTTTCATATTTTTCAAATTTAAGAAATCATGTGAAACATGTATTAAGATATGTATTAAATACTTTGTGCTTGATATTAAAGATGTTATCTCATATTAACCAACATTTATTTAATTACAGAAAATAGAGTTTGCAAGATTTACATTGCTTTCATTGCATTTAGTATGACTAAGACCTGGTTACATTTTCTCTCTAATGTCACAGACCATTACAGAGATTAGTATTTCTAAGCCCTTCTCATTTTTAACTCACTTTATTCCACCGCACCTGGCCATTTTCTCTTCTTTCTATTGATATTCTAATTTTTCTTTAATAAGCAGATGCTACACTTAACATTTTAGAAAGACTATGTGAAACATTTTTAAATAAATTATGTACAATTTATGAATAACTAGTGATTTAAGTTTCCTAAATGTCCCTCTTGAGGTCTTGGCATAAGTGTGCTTCATTTGGTAACAATGATTGCTGGTTTAGCCTGGTGAAAATGTGATATCTGTGTGGCATACTCACAAGGTATTTTATGCACAAAACAAACCTTGGGTCTCACAAATTAGTGCAAAACAGAACCCTAAACCTTTATGTGCCTTTAGCATGGCTACAGACCCTGAATAAAACAAGAAAACAATGAACTGGTATAAATTTGACTCATAGATCTAAATGTTAGTATATCAAAAATGACTATAGCCTTTTTCAGACCCAGCTGAGTAGCATTTTAAAAATAAAAGAATATCAACTCAAAGTTTCTACTGAAATCCTTAAAATGTATATTTACTGAGTGTTTTATAAAAATAAGAGAAAACAGTTCAATATTCGAATGCAATACGTATTCACTTTTAAATTCATTCAACCAATATTTATTGAACACCTGCTAGTCTATGCCAGGATTACAAAGTGTGAGACTTTATTTCATGTTTACCTAGTTGAGGAGACAGATATTAAAGTAACCAAATACATATTTAACAGTTTCAGGTAATTATTCCTTCAGGTCATTTGGCAATAAAACTGGACACCTATGATTGCTAAATTTTAACCTGAGTCACTCACTGATATGGTTTGGCCGTGTCCCCACCCAAATCTCATCTTGAATTACAGCTCCCATAATTCCCACATGTTGTGGAAGAAATCTAGTGGGAGATAATTGAATCACGGGGGCGGTTTCCCCCATACTGTTCTTATGGTAGTGAATAAGTCTCACGAAATCTGATGGTTTTATAAGGGGTTTCCCTTTTCACTTGGCTTTCATTCTCTCTTGTCTGCCACCATGTAAGACATGCCTTTCATTTTCCACCACGATTGTGAGGCCTCCCCAGCCACGTGGAACTGTGAGTCCATTAAACTTCTTTTACTTTATAAATTACCCAGTCTCAGGTATGTCTTTATCAGCAGCATGAGAACAGACTAATACACTCACTGATTTTAAGATTTTAAACTAAACATGGAATTTGATCTTTAGAAAAGTTTATCCCAAGTCAGGGATTTCAAACTTCAACATTTGGCATAATGTGCACTTTTTGTTTTGTTTGTTTGTTTTGTCTCCTTCCAACCAATATGAGTCACAGTTTAGATGAAAAATGGACTCTAACAGGCAGCTTAAACATCACAGGTTGCTGATTGGTTCTCAGCAATGCAATTCTTACAAGTGCCACTTTCTCGAGGAGGCAATTTGAAAAATGATTTTCCAACACCATCTGCCCGAAGCACCTGAAGACATTCATGCTGAGCTATTTCATAAGGAAAATGCAGGATGAAAAAGACAGTGAGCTGAGGCACGTTCCTGGAATGTTCTGCAAGCGCCAGTGCACCAAGCTGATAGATGACTGTCATCTGCCGCTGGGGCTCATTTGTGCAAAAGGTTTTCTTCCTAGTTGATTTAATTTTTGTTAATTCAGCAACTTCCTGGAATAAATTTGTGGTGTGTGCATTTTCCTTACAACAGCAGCAATCCCTCCAGAGGATTTCCTCGGAATACAAGACTAACGAAAGTAATCCAGATTGCCTTTCATGCAGCAAACCATTTACAAGAAAACCACATGTGTGCACAGAGCATAAAAGCCCTCCTATTGAAACTGCCATTGTTCAGAAGAAGAGTAACTTTAAATCCCTAACTGAAGGTGAACTGGGTCAGGAATTGTGCAAGTTAGCACTGCCAAGGACTCAAGACTTCTAGGGAGGCTTCGAATACATTTTCTGAGATTCCCATGAGTAGACATTTTGCTTAATGTAGCCTGAATTTACTATATCTCTGAGCTATTCTCCCTAGAATAGTAAATGTGAGAAATAATGAAATAAGAAATGAAGGTTCCACATCAGTAATATTATATTTTGTTATAATTTTAATTGCCATTTAACACTTAGCTCACCATGTTGAAGGAGAGAAAATGCTTCAATTTTGTCATCACTGACAACATTTTACTGACAACATTTAACAGGCATAAAATCTATATGTCAAATAAGAGATGAAATAACTATAGGCAATTCTTCTCCATAAGTGACCTCCCGGTTATTGACTGATCTTTATGAAATATATAAATTCCATGGAGTGTGTGATTCTACTTATGGAAGAATTGAGATAAGGAAAGCATCATTCATATAGGTGACTCCACTGATGTAACTGCATGAAACTAACACTTCTTATGCACCAATATTTTATTTATAAAATGTAGATAAAATCTACTTCTTAGAAAGTTAAAAATATCATTCCCAAGTTTCCTTTGGTGGTCCATTTTTACGAAGCAACGTTCATCTGATTTCTCCGTCTGCAAAGGTATTTTAAGACCAACAAAATCAGGGGCCAGAAATCTGTATTTCAAACCCGGGTTCCACTTGTTTTTGTAAATAAATTTTATTGGAACACAGCCACACCCATTGATTTATATTCTGTTTACAGTGTCTTTTGAGTGCCACACCAGCAGAGTTGAATAGTTGCACTAGAGATAGTACAGCTCCCCAAATATTTACTGGCTGGCCTTTTAAGAAAAAGTTTGCTCATACCTGAACTGGCCCAATCCCCTCATTTAGTGATGAGAAGGCTGAGGTTCACATATATTCAGAGAGCCACCCTAGAACCAAGCAAAAACCTCATTCAAAAAAAAATCCAGGCTGGACATGGTGGCCCATGCCGGTAATCCCAGCACTTTGGGAGGCTGAGGAGGGTGGATTGCTTGAGCCCAGGAGTTCAAGATCAGCCTGGGAAACCCTGTCTCTACAAAAATTACAAAAAAAAAAAAAAAAAAAATAGGCATGGTAGCACTCGCCTGTAGTACCAGCTACTTGGGAGACTGAGGTAGGAGGATCACCTGAGCCCAGGAGGTTGAGGCTGCGGTGAGCCATGATCACACTACTGCACTCCAGCCTGGACAACAGAGTGAGACCCTGTCTCAAAAAAATAAACAATAAATTCCAAGGCCACCTTTTGAACTTCATATCTGGATAGAACTGCAATGTTATATAAAATAATTGGTTTTCATTGGTGCCTTTCAAAGACGGGTAAAATGAAATATTAATACACTTTTTTTAGTGTAACAGGTAAAAAGGACTCTTTGTATTATTGTTATAACAAATAAATTAGCTAAACATCAATGTGAATAAGATGTTAGCACATATGTCAATTTAATCAAGCACTTTCTATAGTATTGCATCTGAGGGGGAAATGGTGTCTTTCCTTTTCTCGGTGCACATTACCACATAAGAAGCATGAATGAAACTGATACCGCAGAACAGTGGTTGGCAAATTACATCCCAAGGGCCAGATCTGCTTGCTGCCTGATTTTATGCAGCCTACAAGCTAAATATCATTCTTACATTTGTAAATAGCGTTCCAAAAGAAAAACCAAAAGAAGAATATTTCATGACATGTGAAGTGTATAAGGAATTCAAATTTTAGTGTCCACACATACAGTTTTACTAACATGCAGCCATGTGCATTGTGTATCATGTATGGATTGCCCACTGTGACTTTTGTGCTAAAATGGTGCAGCTGAGTATTAGTGGCAGAGACTGGCCTGAAAAGCCTAAAATCTGATAATAGAGCTTTTTGCAGGAAAAAAGTTTGCTGACCCCTGATCTAGAAGCACTTATGTCTCTCCTGGTGCCTGACAAGTCTCGCCTTTCAAAGCTCTGAATGCATAAGGAAAAGTTAAAACAGAGGCTTGCTTTGTTCTTGCTATAAAAATATAACTTCAGTTCTCAGCAGCTTCTCAAAGGCCACGTGCTTCTGACCTTGTGTCCCTGTATATCTCTCTTGTGTAGTTCAGACCCTCTCCCTAAGCTCTCAAAAGAGTTGTTTTTCTTTGCACAGCTCAATGTAATTGCACAAGAACCTTTTCTGATAATAACCTGTCCCACGGATGTTGGGTTGGAGCTTAACGATGGTTGATTTAAATGGAAGTAAATGAGCACAAAATGAAGATAATCACTGAAATGACTCCCATTTGATTACATAAGCAGAAAGCCTGAATTCTGCCATTCCTTTTCAAACAAGTTATGGAAGCATAATTTATGCTAATCAAATGGTATAGTCCTGACCTATGACATGGGAGTATTTGGAAAAGACTTTAATCCATTTACACAATGTGGGCATAAGTAGAGAAGATACCTATATAGTCAGGGGTCTCCAGATAAACAGACTTGATATGAGATCCATATGTCTCCAATAAAGATATACATATTAAGATGTGTCTGCGTGTGTGCATGTGTGTAGTCAGCCTCTATAACTGCATAAGCCAATTCTTTAAAACAAGTCTCTCCCTGCATAGAGAGATACAGGATAGATAGCTCCAGGAAAGATACATATGATCTATATGTAATCTGTGTGCACACACCCATACACACACACACATACACACAGAGAGAGACAGAAAGAGACTTATTATAAGAAATTAGTTCATGCAATTATAGAAGCTGAAAAGTCCAAAACCTGTAGAAACTCCAAATGATCTCCCAAGTGAAGTCCTAAGGCTGGGAGGCGGCTGCAGAACCAGGAAGAGTCTATGCCCCAGTTTGAAAGCTGACAGGCAGGAGAATTCTCTGTTACTCGGGGGAGGTCAGTCTTTGTACTTCTCAGACATTTGACTGATTGGACAAGGTCCAGCCACACTGGTAAGGACAATCTGCTTTAGTCAGTCATTGATGTAAATGTTAATCTCATCCTAAAATCCCCTCCCACCAGAGGTTAAATGCTGAAGGGAATGAATACCTAATTTTCCATGATGTGATTATTATGCGGTGCACTACTGTACCAAAGTATCTCACGCGCCCCATAGTTATATATGCCTACTATGTATCCACAAGAATTGAAAATAAAACATCTAAAACACCTTCCTAGACAGACTCAATAAGTTTGATCACGTATCTGGGCACCCTGTGGCCCAGTCAAGATGACACATGAAATTAACCAGCCCAAGAAACTTGAGTAACCAATGACTCATACTTTCAGAGTCCAAGGACACTACAGATATGCAATAGATGATCTCTAAGCTTAGAAATGCAACAATCCTGATGGGAAAATAGAATAGGCTTGAAGGGAGGCCTTAGCAGTTTCAGAGCTTAATACACATGAAGTCTCTCACACTGCCAAGCCTGCCAGACTGTGTTGGAAATCAACACCAAGACCCAGAAATCATTGTCTTTGTTATTACTCAACCCCGTGAAACAAATAAACCTATCCCACTTTCTGAGTGTATTTCATCTTTTGCCCAGGGTTAAAAAAATTAATTTACATTTTATTTAGGCAATAAATCTGCTAATAAAGATGTGAAACTTAAATACTGTAAGAAAGCTATGCAAAATGTCGAGACCTTAAGGATGCTTCCAATATTAGTTTTCTCACTTGTCCATTCTCATAAATGCTTTTCGTTAACACACTTTGTCAAGTGTTTCAGTATGGATTGTTTATTATTATTTATTTATGTTTACAATCCTAACCCTCCTAATTATTTCTACTTCCTGAAACGTTCCGCCTGGACCTGATTCAGCACATCAAAGTAAAACTCTTATGTTTTTTAGAGTATGTACCTTTAACTTCCTTTTTTTTTGATATGTCTGAACATCCAATTACACTTACTAGGTTAAAAGGAGCACAAACACTCACTCAGGAGGCTGAGGTGGGAGGATCACCTGAGCACAGCAGTTTCAGGCTGCAGTGAACCATGACTGCAGCACTGCATTCCAGCCTGGGCAACAGAGCAAGATCCTATTTCAAAAAATAAATAAATAAATAAATAATTTTTTCCCCAGGGCAATGAGGAAGAGAAGTCTATTTAGAAAATAAAGGAAAAGAAAAAAAGAAAATATGAGGGAAGGAAAAAAGGAAAAAAGAAATGGATGGAAAATGAAGGGAAGGAAAAGCAAAAGTATTTTTGTGATCTTCCTCTCAAAAACCTATAAACCCAGTCTAATCCTGGAAGAAAAACATCTCATTCATATCAATTGAGGGGCACTTTACAAAATATCTGATCTTCTAACTGTCCCCATAACTGTCAAGATCACCAATAAAGCATTTGAAAAATTGTCACAACCAAAAGGAGCCCAAGAAAACATGACAAATAGTGCGATATGTTATCCCGGATGAGGTCCTGGAACAGAAAAGAGACATTAGATAAAAATGTAAGGGAAATCCGAATAAGAAGTGGACTTTAGTTAACACTAACATGTCAACCTTGGTTTATTAAAATTTTGATAAATTTACCAGATGTTCATAATAGGGGAAGCGCGGTTTGGGGTATATGGGAACTCTGTGTACTACTACTCGTTGTAATTTTTCTGTAATTCTAAAACTATCCCAAAATCTTAAGTTTATTCTTAAAAGAAAAACAGAAGAAGAAGAAAACTAGAATTAGTTGAGCTACTACTAAAAGTAAGGATTATTCCAGGGGGATAATGCCATTAGCCTCATTTTGTGGAAGATAACGACTTACCTTGGGAATTATCTTGGGTAACTTTTGTACCATCCTGCTAAGGGATGACCATTCTTTCCACTGTTGTAGATGAAAACAAAACGAAACAAAAGAACAACTGAAGCTGAAGGAAGGAATCTTTGCCCAAGTCCAAAGAGGTAAAATACCCAGCTCTTCCTACTTCCACTCTCATCTTCTCTCGACCATAGCAAGTATAGAAATAATTATTGTAATCTATCTATTAGAGTAATTGCAATGTTAATAAAATTTCAGACCAAGGATATTAAAGCAGTTCAAATGCCATTCCTTTTTACCAAGAGACTACGATTTGCACGACCAAGGAAAACTTTAGAGAACCACTCAAAACCTCATATAATTACATGCTAAGATGTACCAAGTGATAAGACTGCCAATGATTGTTACTTTGGAATCACACACCCTAAAATAATCAGTGTGAGCCAGAAGGTAACTGAGCGGTAAGTGGGAAGATGTCTTAAAACCAGAATTGATTTTCCTCACTGAATTGTTAATGCCTACAGAGAGGTGGTTCTTAAAATTGTGGAGCTGTGTTACCCTCCCCCAAATGAAAAGGCTGCGAGTATGCCAGTATTTTCTCAGTGATTTGCTTTGAACTTATCTGTGCAGAATCATCCGCAATGCTCATTTACAGTGCTGGGAGTTAGATATGCCACAGTGAATTTCCTGATTTTCTAATTCACTGGTGATTATTAGCTAAGGAACTACTTGCAGACAATAATACAAATTTGAAGTATGACAGTCTGTGAATGGAAACATCAAAAAGAGACTGTCTCATTACGTGTCTTTTTTCTCCATATAGGAAGGTAGTCCCTTAGAATAGTATTTTAAGTAACTGTGATTTTTTTAAAGCCATCACAAATAGTTTTGAAAAAAAGACAGGTGGCTCTCAAATAGCTAGAAGCCTCCACTAATGACTTTAGGATTTCACTTTTTGTACAGAAGAGAATGGAAAGTACAAGGCACTATTTAAAATTTAATTCTAATAACAACTACCAGAAGCCAATACTAATTCCACCCCATCTCCAGCCCTGTCTGTCTCACAAGATGATGAATCACGAATAAAATGATAACTTTGATTCAATGTGCTCTATTTAATATGGCAGGAAAATGTGCTGGTACTATCTTGAATTTTTTGCAATCACAAGAGTAGAAAGAAGATGTCTCAATGTCCTTAAATGAAATGGAACATTCAAATAATCAGGTCATCTATTCTCAAAGTATAGAGAATGTACATTATTTTTAAATTTTAAATCATACTAATTTTAATATATAAGTGAGGACAAAAGTGAGCTAATTTTATGCCGAGATAGGTAAACAAGATCCTTATAGATATGCATGTATATGTAAATATAGGCATAGATTCAGATGGAAATAGGTCATTTCCATGACTAAACTCAGGTTCTCTCTCTACATGTGACATTAGACATGCAGCCTTTCAGTGGGTGGTGAAAATTACTACAAAATGCCTGTAAATGAACACTTGCATAATCCTCTGATTTCAGGCTCACTCATTTATACGTCTGTCTTGTCCTCTAGAATGGCAAGAGGGAAATTGCCAAATAACATGTTAACATCTAGACAAGTTATATCCAGGGGTTTTAATAAAACTAGCTTGGTAGGGACATACTTTGAGCAAACCCATCGAGCCTCTGGAAATTGCTATTTCATTTACTGTGGGCTTACAAGACATTTGTTAGGTTATCTATTCTAGAACACAGAGAATTATTGTCAAATTTAATAGTCTGTAATTTCCAGAATGCTATCCTTTTTTAAGAAAAGAAAAGAAAGGGGAAATGGGGTTATATTTACCCATCTCTTATCTCTCAATAGTTCTGTCGTCAACCATCATTAATCAACAAATACTAGCAAATATTCTCCATTCTGGAGATAGAATTCATCTGAGTTGGAATTTATTTTAAGAAGCTTTGTCCTCTCATTGTTTCTTCACCTATCAAAGGCTTAAATCTCTGTCACCTCTATTTGCTTTCACCTTTAAAATTTAAAGGCCATTTTCTTTGGTGTAGAAATAGAAGAAGAAAGTCAGTATTTGAAAGAGCTCTGAACTCTTTACAGCTGCTACCATACCACCTGCTCTCAGAAATAGGCATGGGTTTTCTTGGTCTTCTTACCCAAAAGCTACCACCAAAATACTTTTTAGCTTCCCTTAGCATTTTTCATAAGCCTGCGATTCAATGTTCTTGACATTCATTTACTGTGATCTGATCACTGCATATTTTAAAATGTCATTTTGAGTGTCAGTTAGGGAACATCTTGAGTTGCCACACACTCTCCCAGCCCCGAGAACTCTACTACTCCTGTTAGCATAAAACATGGTATAATTGCTTTCATCTTCTTAATAATAAAAAATCCCTGTTACTTCTATTGCTTCCCTTTATAGCAAAATTTGTATTTTTCTTTTTAGAATATTTTAAACTTTTTATTGTGAGAAATAACAAATACAGGAAAAGTAAACAGACTGGTTTATTGACCCTCCCCCAAATCCACCACCACACCTCAGTGCTATCCATATTCTGCCATTCTCTATGATCAATACCTCTACCCATTCCTAAACCCTATGTAATTATTATTTTCACAGTGCTTTTTTTAATGGTAAAGTATGTAGTGCTAAAACACACAAAAAGTAACTGCACAATTTTGACAAACAGATACACTTCCATAATCCACAACCTTGTTACCATATAGATCATTTTCATCCCTTTTACCACTTCCCAGTTAATCGTCCAACAAGAGACAACCACAGTTCTGATATGGTTTTCCTTCTGTTAGTTTTGCCTGCTCTAGCAGTTTGTGTAAATGGAGCCATACAGTGCAAGCTCACTGTTATCAAGTTTCTTTTCACTCATCATCGTGTATGTGAGCTTCATAAGCATTGTTGATATGTCAGTCCTTTGTCCCTTCTGATTACTGAGTGGCACTGCAATGTAGGAACATAAAAAAAACAAACAAACAAACAAACAAAAAACCCACAGTTCGTTTACCCATTCTCCTTTTGCACTTTTCGGTTGCTTTGCAGGTTTTGGCAACTGTAAATACAGAAGTTATGATGATTCCTGTACAGTTGTTTTTCATAGATAAACCCCTAGGCATGAAATTTTAGGGTCAAAAAGTAGGTGCATATTTAATTCCATAAGAATTTGCCAACAATATTGTTGGACCATTTTATACTTCCACCACCAATGCAGGAGAGCTTCACAAATATTTTGTTCTCAACTTCAAAAAAAAATTTTAGCCATTCTAGTTGCTATACAAATGGCATTTTGTCTTGTTTTTAATTTGCATTTCCCTGATGACTAATGACATTGAAGACATTTTCATGTGTTTATCAGCTATTTGTGTTATCACCTTTTATTTAAAAAAATTGTTTTGAACTAATGTTAGACTTACCCCAAAGTTGTAAAAATAATATTGTCCTTACCTCATACCCCAATGTAAACATCTTACATAACCATAATATAATTATCAAGCATATGAAATTAACATTGGTAGAATGTTAAACTAGATCTTACTTGATTCAGTGTATCTTAGTAGATAAAAATTTATGTGGCTCCAAAAACACGGTACAAAATGGCATATATTGAGTAATCTCCTACCTGCTAATCCCTCCTCTCAATTTCTGGCCTCCCCATTCTATACGCTTCCAATGTTTATTCAAATATGAATATATATTATTACTCCCCTTTTCCTAAGCAAAAACTGGCATACTGTATATACTCTTTTTCTGTTCCTCACTTTTTCTACGTAAAAGCTTTCTGGAGATTTTACATATCAGCACATAAAGCACTTTCTCATCCTTTTCACAACTGCACATTATTTCATTGTCAGGATGTACTCTAGTTTATGTAACCACATGTATTTTTAAAGGTTCCTCCACCTTCCCATTTATTAGAGTGATCTTTTATGATGGTGGTGTCAGAATTGCATCTCGTTTAAGAATTTCCAATCAGAGTGAAATCCAAGCACTTTGGGAGGCTGACGCAGAAAAATCACTTGAGCCCAGGAGTTGAAGAGCAGCCTGAACAGCATAGTGAATCCTAGTTTCTACCAAAAACTAATAATAATAAAATAAAAAAGAAGGAAAATTGGCCTGGTATGGTTGCATGCCTGTAGTCTCAGCTATTTGGGAGGCTGAGGCAGAAGGATCCATGGAGCCCAGGAGGCTGCAGTGAGCCGTGATTATGCCATTGCACTCCAGCGTAGGCAACAGAGTAAGACTCTATCTGAAAATAATAATAATAATAATAATTATTATTATTATTATTATAGTTTCTAGTCAGAGGACCCTAACCACATAAGTTCTGGTGTTAAGTACATGGGGTTAACCTTGTTAAGCTTTTGTTGTCACAAACTCTGAAAGAGGGCCCCTCATGGCAAAAACCTCAGCTCATTCACAGCGAGCTGCTGAACTCCAGAGAACAAGGACTCCAGGGACAATGGGAGGGTGGCCCTGCTGACTGCTACAGGAAGCAGAATGCCTCATGAAGACCCCAGCCCATCTGGTGGACATATTAATATACACTGACTCAAATATTGGAAGGTTCTAGACACAAGAGGACAGAACCTTCTACCTCCAGGAACTGTTTACTGATCTACCTGGCCTGTAAAATGGAGAAGGTCCTCTCTTCGTCACCTCCCACTTACCCTAGGCAGATCTCACCAAGTAGCAAAGACACATGCAGAGGAATGGGGTTCATAAGGCTCTGGTCCAGAATCCAATCCCATAGCACCCTTGAAGATGTCCAGCATGTGGAGTGTCAGGCAGTTCTTGCCATCTTCTTTCCTTCTCCAGCAGGACCTACACCAAGCTTTAGCAAGAGCTTTGGAGCTCATTTCATTTCCTGTCCTCATGCAGCGTGACTTGGAGGCAATTCCTTAACCTCACTTGTTCTCTATCGTCTCGCCTTTATATCTTGAAGTTCTTGTGAGCCACTTTTCCTTTTTGAAGAGCTCACAAATCATACTGTAACACGTCTGTTTTAGAGTCCTTTAGTGATTAATTTTGAACTCAACAGCATAAATTTCTACAGTAATTCCCCCATTAATGAAAGGATAAAACACAGTCTTCATTGCAGAAGGGTGTATGCTATAACTCTATATTTATAAACCTCTTAAATATGTAAAATTACGTAATTTAAGAGTGCACATCTCTGTTATAAAAGTATAAAGACATGAATAAGAGTGCTAAACACCCATTCAGGATAGTGCTCATATCCAGGATGAAAAAGGAGGGGAATGAAATCAGGGACGGATATTTAGAGTGCTTCACTTAATACACAGCATTAAATAAAAGAGAGCCTCCTCCTCCTTTGTTCTCCAGAGATAAAAATAATCAGCTACCAGCCCTGGTTTGGTTGCATGGTTCCCATGTGTGGGGTAGACTAGCTGGACCTGCCTGGCACGGAAGCCAGCATTCACGTGATTCTAAGATGTTACAGATGGCATTTTCTGGACTAACAATGATTTCAAAAAAAATCATGTGAGCAGCACAAAAGTATTTGTTAGTAAAAGTAAGCATAAGCCAAATTTTAACTTCAAATTCCATCAAGAGCTGGAGAATTGGAACTATTTTTAATTTAAGTTTGATGTCATGAGTGTAAGCACGGGAATAATATACTATTCACAAGTCGGTGGGAAATAAGACTTAAAATACACTGTTCTGTGGAGTAGTCAGGGGAGAAGTTGCATTCCTACTGTTTTTCCATTTATTTAATCATTGGAGTGTAGGCTTTCTTATCCCCCACTAAGTTTTTAAGTTGAAACAAAGAAAATCATTTTTCAGTCTAGATGGATTAAACCTACATCCTGTTTTTCTCCAAATGTGCAAATGACTGGAACAATTTGATTAACACATATTCGGAGAGGTTGAAATAAAAAGTGTTTACTAAGAGAACACTTAAAAAGCCTTAAAAGTTAAGGCTTTGACACTCATAAAGCCTTAACTTGTGGATGTGCCATTTGTATATTGATGGAATTACTACACATTCTGTATTGTCTTCTTTTAGCTACTTTATTCTAAAAATGCAGAGGGAAAAAAGAAAGAAGGTAGGAAAGAAGTAAAGAAAGAAAAAGAAAGATAGAAGGAGAGAAGGAAGAAAGAATGATGGAAAGAAGGAAAAATGGATGGAAGGAAGGGAAGAAGAAAGGAAGGGAGGAAAGGAGAGAGGGAGGGAGAGAGAATAAAAAATTAACTTTATCTACCATGTAATCTACCCTTATCAAACATAATATGGTGGTTGGGTGGCTGGGTGTTGTTTGCTGTTTCTGAACCACTGTCATTTTATTTATTTATCTGAGATATAGATCAACACTAAGACAATCAGTTCCTTATTAAGTTGTCATGTCAAATGCCCTAACAGTATGCACAGATTTACTCTGTGAACATTTATTGGGCATTCTGTATCTGGCTGGCTGTTTAAAGCTATCGAGAATCCAAGGTAGAATGAGACATGGAACAAATACTAAAGAGTTACAACAGTTAAATCTCATTTTTAAAACTATGCATGGATAATTTTTTTTCTTGATTCTTTCTAGAAAACTTATATTTCAAAAAAAACCAAATTCCTTTTTTCTGGGCTAGTTTGGGATTTCTTTCAAAGAAGAGCAGGGAGGGGAGCAGATCACAGAGTCACCAGTTGATGTCTTGTTAGGATTTTCTGTTTTGTGCAGGGTATTCGAGGGGCAAAAGGTGGCATACTAAAATGGAATAAGTAATTGAGATTTAGTGAAGAACTATTCACAGATGTGGAGGAAGCTGGCTTGTGAGGGTAAGAAAACACATGGGGAATATGGAGCACCCTGAGTTTAGGGACTGGGGAGCCATTCTTATCCTGAGTCGGAAGGATCAAGAGGAGAGAGCAGGTACCAGAATTAGAAACAACCTCCTTCAGCTCAGGAATGCAGCCAGCAGCGGGGTGTGGTCTTCTAGCCAGAGAGCACAGAGGATGCAGAGCATGGCTTCACTCCCAGCTCACCTTTGGATACATTACTAGCTTACCCGGAGAGTTCAGATGACAGAAAGCAAAGGGCAAAGGGACCTGTTAATGATGTCCACTGTAGGTTGGCTGAGAGCAGGCTGAAGAAAGGTTCAGAGGACATCCGAGGTGAAGAATGTCCAGGAAAATATTCAGGCATCGAGGGAGATTGCCGAGACTCCATTGTTCCTACTATGCACCATGAAGATCACCTGCAATTTTTAACTGAGGTGTCCCTAAAGAGACCACATCTTGAGAAGCAGAGATTCCACTAAGAAGAGTTTGACCTATTGGCTCACTTACTATTTTTCTTCCATATTAGACTCGAAGTAAGATGTTCATTTTCTTTCATATATCCCCAGCAGTTATTAGGACAATGACTGCACATCACGGGTGCTCAAAAAAATAGCTACGAAGTCTTCTGGCATAAATTCAGAAATATCCATGTGAGACAATTAGCCACAAGGGCAGACACTTTAACAGTGAGTATTTTGTTCTAGTTGCATCTCCATGGTGCTGAGACTTGGTTACAGTCTAGGTTGGTTGGTTAACTAGGTTAACTTGGTTAACTAGGTTACAGAACCTAGTTCTGTAAACTAAAGTTAAATAATGTGCAGTTGCAATGGAATCACAGCAGCTTGCCCTGGTTCGCAGGAGGACGGAAGTATAAGTCAATGGTTAAAACTTGTCAGTTCTAAGTTTTTTCCAAAAGCTTTTCTCAAGTCACAGGAATTTGCTACTGCCTGTCTACTTGTAAAAGACAAACCACTGTCAAAGAAGCAAATAGCCTCAGGAAAAATTCAGAACCAGCCTGTTATAGATAAGCACAACTGCGGCTGAGCTTTGGGACTGCATATAGAACATGGTCATATTTTATTATAGAATTTCTCTTCAACAATTTCATGGAATTAAAATATCAACATCCTACCATGCCCTACAAAGAACATTATGAATTTCAGTCTCTCTGTCAGCTGAAAACAGCCATGCACCACTTTCAGGACTCATGTCAGGGTGTCCGAATGTTCTTTTTTCATGTCCCTTTCATCCTGATAAACAGATCCTAGGTGGAACATGAATCAAGAATGTGACACTCATAGACCCTTCAGGAAACGTGCTGCATCTTCCCTGAATTTCTCCCAGGCATGAAGATTTTGGTTGGAATTACAGGTATGAGTGACTGTGCCCGGCCCCTAGTTGTTGGCAAAGATGGGAAGGTGGATAATGAGCTCCACTCTCAAAAATGAGACAGAGTGATGAGGCTTAGGGAATAGGTGCCAAGCCCATCAGAATGGGTAAGTCAAAATAGTGACAAGGAAAATTCAGTGGGGTTCTTTTCATTCATTCATTCATTCATTCATTCGTTCATTCAACAAATGAGTAGATTATATGACTATATTAGAAAGTCATAAACATTACAGGGGAAAATAATGCAGGGTGAAGAGCCAAGATTTATTTTTAAGACTTTCTTCTGGCTAGCCATATGCAGAAAACTGAAACTGGACTCCCTCCTTACACCTTATACAAAAATTAACTCAAGATGGATTAAAGACTTAAATGTAAAACTGAAAACCATAAAAACTCTAGTAGAAAATCTAGGCAATACCAATCAGGACATAAGCATGGGCAAAGATTTCATGACAAAAATGCCAAAAGCAATTGCAACAAAAGCCAAAATGGGATCTAACTAAACGAAAGAGCTCCTGCACAGCAAAAGAAACTAGCATTAGAGTGAACAGGCAGCCTACAGAATGGGAGAAAATTTTTACAATTTACCCATCTAACAAAGGTCGAATATCCAGAATCAACAATGAACTTAAACAAATCTACAAGAAAAAACAACCCCATCAAAAAGTGGGCAAAGGATATGAACAGACACTTCTCAAAAGAAGACATTTAACCGGCCAACAAACATATGAAAAAAAGCTCAGCATCACTGATCATTAGAGAAATGCAAATCAAAACAACAATAAGATACCATCTCACGCCAGTCAGAATGGCGATTATTAAAAAGTCCGGAAACAATAGATGCTGGTGAGGCTGTGGAGAAATAAGAGTGCTTTTACATTGTTGGTGGAAATGTAAATTAGTTCAACCATTGTGGAAGACAGTGTGGCGATTCCTCAAGAATCTAGAACCAGAAATACCATTTGACCCAGTAATCCCATTACGGGGTGTATACCCCAAGGAATATAAATCATTCTACTATAAAGACACATGCATACATATGTTTATTGCAGCACTATTTGCAATAGCAAAGACATGGAACCAACCCAAATGCCCATCAATGATAGATTGGATAAAGGAAATGTGATACATATACACCATGGAATACTATGCAGCCATAAAAATTAATGAGATCATGTCCTGTGCAGGGACATGGATGAAGTTGGAAGCCAGTATCCTCAGCAAACTAACACAGGAACAGAAAACCAAACACTGCGTGTTCTCACTCATAAGTGGGAGTGGAACAATGAGAACACATGGACACAGGGAGGAGAACAACACACACTGGGGCCAGTTGAGGGGTGAGGAGTGAGGGGAAGGATAGCATTAGGACAAACAGCTAATGCATGCAGGGCTTAAAACCTAGATGATGGGTTGATAGGTGCAGCAAACCACCATGGCACATGTATACATATGTAACAAACCTACATGCTCTGCACTTGTATCCTAGAACTTAAAGTAAAATAAAAATAAAAACAAGAAAAGAAAATAGCAGGTAAAAGCAGATGGAAAAAAAAAGACTTTCTGTCCTTAGGATGTAGCAACTCTTTCTAATTTATTTGTGTGTTTTCATTTTTATTTTTATTTTTTTAGTTTTGAGATGGAGACTCGCTCTGTCACCCAAGCTGGAGTGCAATGGCACCATCTCGGCTAACTGCAACCTCTGCCTCCCAGGTTCAAGCAATTCTTCTACCTTAGCCTTCTGAGTAGCTGGGATTACAGGCATGCTCCCCAACGCCTGGCTAATTTTCGTATTGTTTGTAAAGATGGAGTTTCACCATGCTGGCCAGGCTGGTCTTGAGCTCCTGACCTCAAGTGATCCGCCCGCCTCGGCCTCCCAAAGTGTTGGGATTACAGGCATGAGCCACCATGCCCAGCTTATTTGTGTGTTTTTAATTACCCTTGCAATTGTTTTTATTTAACCTCAAACAGAAAACCCTTTATGTAAAACAGTGTGGTGTGTTTTCATCATACCATGTCTGAGGCAAATCCATTCTACATTCTGCTGGGGCCAGGATGTGTGGGGACACCAAGGAGATAGAGTGAGATTTTTACTTAAATTTATTTAAATAAAATAAATTGCATGTTTGAACGATTTCATATTTTTATAAAGAGACAGAAAAGATCAAGCTGTCTCTAGGTCCTTTGGCTTGGAAGCCAATTGGAACAGAGAAGTGGGCCTGGAATTTTAACTCTGAAGCCAGCTCTGTCAAAATGAACTTTCTAAGACAAGTGTTCTCCATCTGACCTTTGCAATGCGATAGCTTCTAGCTAGTATAATATAACTGAATAATATTCTTATTCAGTTGACAGCTACTAGCCACTTGTGGCTATTGGGCAGATGACAGGTGGCTCGTGCAACCGAAGAACTGATTCTCACATTTATTTATTTTTAGTGAATTTAAATTGAAATGGCTACATGTGGTCAGTGGCTATTGTATTAAAGACCACAGGTCCATATAATCTCTCCTGCGACTTTTGGAATGTGGGGGTTTATTTCTGATGTGCAATACCATTCTTACGATTATTGTATATTTCATAAGAAATCAACAGATAAACCAATCTCATTGCAATCCACTGCACTTCAGTTTCATTCAATTTGATTAAGGAGTGTGTATTGATCAACTATCTTATGCCAAGTATAATGCTAAGCACTGGAGACCCAAAGATGAAGGAGTCTTTGTCCTTGTGTGTTTGGAAGAGTTCTCAGACCACATCCTGCATTCTCTCTACTCATGTTTGCATTCCAGGCCATCAGCCAGTTTATCTACTCTTCACCTCTGTCAAATCAGATAAATTTTAATCGGTAAGCAATCCTTTAAACCTAGTTTACCCACTGTGTATTGTAAGGTCCCCATAAAAAGGATTCTTAAAATATATAACTGCTGGTCGGGCACAGTGGCTCACACCTATAATCCCAGCACCTGAGGTCAGGAGTTCAAGATCAGCCTGGCCAACATGGCAAAACCCTGTCTCTAATAAAAATACAAAAATTAGCCAGGTGTCGTGGCACATGCCTATAATCTCAGCTACCTGGGAGGCTGAGGCACGAGAACCACCTGAACCCAGGAGGAAGAGGTTGCAGTGAGCCGAGATCGCGCCACTGAACTCCAGCCTGGGTGACAGAAAGAAACTATACATACATATATATATAGTTATAGTTATAAAGTTATATATGTGTGTGTGTGTGTGTGTGTGTGTGTGTGTGTGTGTGTGTGTATCTGCTATTCCTATTTGGTAGACAGAACTATGTCATATCAGGGAGAAAATGAAGAAAAGTCATTTCTAAGAAACATCTGGTGAAGAAAAGTTCCCTACATATGCAAAGCTGATTTCAAAAATTGTCAACATTTTCAGTCTCTCCTCTGACACTATTTACAGTTAAGTTAAACCTCCTTCTATTTAATAGATAAAAGGCAAATTGGGATGCTATTGGAAACTGGGTTCCCCAGAATAGGCCCTTGAGATTAAAAAGTGATTTTTTTTTAGAAAGCATTCCCAGAAAATCCATTAAGGGTGTGGAAAATTGGGGCAAATCACAAAAAGATAGCAACAAGGGTACAGTAAGCAGTAGGTTTACTGAAGCTTGATCCCACAGAGGAAGATTAAAAATAGGGCAGATGACACCTCACGGTTGTCCCCAGCAGGAGCAGAAGGAGCTGAACTGTTTCTACCTGCATGCTGTTCGTCATTGGGTAAGGGCTGCCCCTGGGAAATTCCCAGAGATTTCCTTGTCTCCACTCAGGCACAACAACCCTCGGAAGCCTGAGGCTTCCTAGGTAAAATGGGATCTGAGAAATCATCTGAGGTCCACTGACAGCATGCACCGCAGTTGCAGAAGAAACTAATTTGAATGAAGCCCTGCAGATGCCCCTTTGGGGAGAAAACGAAATGTAACAACAACAACAACAACAAAAAGCTAACGAAAATGGGCTGCAACTAGGCATCTCTCCTAGTAGACTATTGCAGTGCTCTGCTCCTTCCTCAGAAAGAGGAAAACTTGACAAAAAAAGGGTCATGTGTCGTGGGACCATTGGGTTTTTACTTCCAAGAATCTAAAAGACAAAGTTTCAACACGCGACATCCTTGTTACTCGATGGAGCTGCAGGTCCATGCCTTCCTGGGCTCACTGCTCCTGTTTAACCGAACTCAAACGCCAAATATAAGGGCAGAATCTTCACAATGGAGACCACAATCCAGAAAATGGCTTAGCATGATAACCAGACAGCGCTGAAAGAGAGATCGGTCACATCTTGGGAAACGGAAATCCACGCAAATACTGTGGCAAGAGAGGGTTGCCTGGAGTACTGAGTGAAAAGCACCCAGTTGGGTTTGTTTATAAGCTCTTGCATAATTTAATTTAATTTAGCATAGCCACACTTAATTTAATGAACATTGCAGAAATTGTGTTACCCGCTGACACGCAAGTGATTCAAAATCATGCCAATAGGCCAGGTAAAGTCTTGGGTGGTAGCACCCTCTCTTTCTGCTTATTTTAATAACAGTGACTTTGCATTTCAAAGTAAACAGAAAACATATTCTCTTCCCCCAACTGCTTCCATGACAGAGCCTCTCTCCAGCCAGAGAGACTACTACGTGTTTTCTCATGAGATCACAAACTATTTATTTTTACTAGTGTTTGGGTTTTTCTCTGAGGAATGTAAGGGAATATAGCAGGGAGTTACTGATGAAGATTTCCTAAGAAAATAGTCCATCAAAGGAGAAGAACATTTAATAGTCTTGCCTGCTGTGGGCAGATCCCGGAAACAGATGTTATATTAGGCACTATACCTGAACCAGGTTTGAGGTGGAAGTCCGTGTGCAAGAATTCTCTTTTAAGATATGACACCACTGTGAGTTTGTAACAAGCATTGCTTTAAAAGGAAGAGTCGTATTTTATCCTCTCAAGAATCCCTCAAGAGGAGATGGCCAAGACACTGATTTAAAGGGGTGCTTGATTTGGGAACGTGACAGGTATGAAGGACAAAGTTCAGGACTTGGCGTTGTGTGGTGCCCAAGCATGGAGGCTCTCAGACAATTTAGACTGCAGGGCTACCCTGGAAAGCTCATTCTCCCTCCCTCCTCCCTCCCTCCTTCCCTTATCTCCTTCCTCCCTCTCATCCCCTTCTTTCTCTTCTTCCTCCCTTCCTCCTTCCCTTCCTCCCTCCCTTTTTCCCTCTCTTCTTCCTCCTTTCCTTCCTTTCCTTCCCTCCCTCATCTCTTCTTCCTTCCTCCCTCCTTCCTCTCTCCTGTCTCGCTTACTCCTTCCCTTCCTCCCTCTTCCTCCCTTCCTTCTTTCTTTCCTCTCTTCTCCCTTACTTCCTCCCTCTATCCCTCCCTTCTTCCCTCTCTCCTGTTTTCCTTTTTCCTTCCCTTCCTCCCTCCCTTCCTCCTTCCCTTCCTCCCTCCCTTCTTTTCTCCCTTCTTTCTTCCCTGCTTCCCTTCCCTCCCTCCCCTCTCCTTTTCCTTTTTCCTTTCTTTTCCTTCCTTTCCTCACTTCCTTTCCTCCTCCTTTCCTTCCTTTCTTCCTTCCATCATCCCTTCTTCCAACCTCCCTTTCTCTTCTCATCCTAAAAACATTTCACTTGTAGGATTTCTATAATTATGCATTACGAAATCTACGAAAACATATTTATGACAACAATACCAAAAAAAATCTACCCACAAACTGAAACTATTATGAGGAGTTAGAATAGAGGCTGCAACCTGGGGATCTGGGTAGAAAAGAACATGAACAAGCTTCCCAGGGTGTCAGAAATTGCCCATGTCTACATTTGGGTGAATGTTACACAGGATTCTCATAGGTAAAAACACATCCAACTGATCAACAAAAATGTTTGCACTTTTAGGTATTTGATACCTCAATAGGAACAGAAATTTTAAAAATAGAAATGTAGACCAGGCGTGGTGGCTCATGCCTGTAATCTCTACACTTTGGGAGGCTGAGTTGGGAGCATTGCTTGAGGCCAGGAGTTTGAGACTAGCCCAGGCAACATAGTGAGAAATCCCGTATCTGCAAAAAATAAAAAATTGAAAACATGAGCCAGGTGCAGTCGTGTGTACCTGTAGTCCCAACTACTTGGGAAGCTGAGGTGGGAGGATCACTTGAGCTCAAGAGTTCAAGGCTGCAGTGAGCCACGATCAAGTCACTCTAGCCTGGGAAACAGAGAAAGAGCAAGCCTCTGTCTTGGAAAATAATGTGTGTATATATTCATATAAATGCCTTACTCTTACCACCAAGAGGAAACTATGTGTAGCTGTTTCTGATCATGTGTTGCATGAGTGTGTGTGTCCATTTGTATGTGTGCACATGTATGTATGTATGGAACTGCATGCACATAAGGTTTTCAACCACTTTTTCCTCCCCTTGAGAGTAAATGAGAACATTTAGTCACATCCCTTCTCCTTCTTCTCCTTCTTCTTCTCCTTTGAGACAGAGTCTCCTTCTGCCACCCAGGCTGGAGTGCAGTGGTGCAATCTAGGCTCACTGAAACCTCTGCACCCCAGGTTCAAGCCATTCTCCTGCCTCAGCCTCTCAAGTAGCTGGGAATACAGGCGCCTGCCATCACATCCTGGCTAATTTTTGTATTTTTAATAGAGACAGGTTTTCACCATGATGGCCAGGCTGGTCTCGAACTCCTGACCTCAAAAGATCCACCCACCTCTGCCTTCCAAGGTGCTGGGATTATAGGCATAAGCCATCACACCCAGCCCCTTTAGTATTCTTACTAATTATACCTTTTAAAGATGATAATATTCCATTGTCTGGAGTGCTCTCTATAGTAGGACCCTTAAGTAATCTTCTGTTTTCAACCATTAAAAATAATACTCTAAGAAACATACTTTCAGCACATTATGTGTTCAGTATGCTGTTATTTTGTTGTATAGTTAAAATATTTTTTTCTAAATTAGTCCTTTGAAATTGCTGCCCTTAATGAATCTTCTGATGTCCCTACAGAATGAAGGGACTGTAAGTTTAATGTTGGGCATCACTATTTTGTATTTGAATGTTGAAAAGAAAACCATATTTTATTTTATAGTAAAGAGAAAAGTTATTTTGAAGAAGTAGCTGAAGAAAATAAAGAAGCCCTTTCCCTTCCTTTTTGCTCTTATATATACCAATACATCTTTTTAATGGAGTTTCCATTTTTAAAACCCATTTAACCATCTGGGAGTTTTTAAAATTATTTGAGAAGTTGGACTGGGAAGGAGATTTTTCTCATAAAAAGCCAAAGCCTATTCCACACGAATAAAGAGCCTTATTTTTTAAAAATAAAAAAAACCATATTATTAAACCGATTATTCCCTAACGTAAACAGAATTATGTTAATTTTTAAATTATTAATGGATGAGTAAGGGCTCAATATGATTCCAAGGTAACCAAGGGGGATTTGGAAAGGAATGAAAGACTGAAATTGAATTTGAACACTGGCAAAGGAAATAACAAAACAAAATATACAAGGCAGGTAATGCCACAGTCATACAGCAGAGAGCAGGAGGTTCATTCTTTCCTGGCCTACCATCGTGGACACTAGGGCATATGTGAAGTTGCAGAAAGAGTAGGTTCTGGGATTTACAGGAGCAAAGTTGAATCTGATTCTTGCAAATGAGGGAGAACAGATTTCACAGGGAAATGGCAGAACTCACAGAGACACTGTTTTTGTAAACGGTGTGATCTGCAATGATACTGGTTATGACCCCATCATCCATGTAGAATGCCATGCTACATCAGGGTAAACCTGGTAGCAGGAAAGAAGTGACAGGGAGTGAATTATTTTGTGGATAACATGGTTTAAGCAAGAAAAGAAATTTAGGAAATAACTGCATAATATTAATTTCATTCTATACGTCTTAAGGATCTGTTGGTGTCAGGCTCTTTAATGGGAGGAGGGGAGGAGGAAGACTCCAAGAATGAATAAGATATGGTTCATGTTCTAAGGCAGGATTCCTCAATCCCAGTTATTATTGACATTTTGTGCCTGGTGGGTCTTTGCCATGGGGGCTGTCCTGGGCATTGTAGGATGTTTAGGAGCATTCTTGGCTTCAAAGCACTAGACACCAGCTCTTCCTAATAGTGACAACAAGAAAGTCTCCAGATATGGCCAAATGTTTCCTGGACAACACGCTTATTCCCAGTTCAGAATTACCATGCTACATAAATCTTGTCAATGTAATGTGTTAGGTGCTGTAGGGAAGATATTGCAAAGTGTCTGAGGAGAGTAGAAAATAATTCTGCTAAAGTTAGAAGGAAAATAGATCAGCAAGTGTGATATTTGACCTGGATTATAAAATAGGATTTCCCCAGGTGAACTAGAAGGAAAAAGCTAATCTAGGTAGAAGGAAAATGGCAGGCTTAAAAGGGTCTTTTGAAGGGGTAGGTGCAGACCATTGGGGACAGGGCTTTTAATTTGGTGAGGCTTTCTAGGCTAACAGTGAAGGCTCTTGTATACCCCATGGGAAATTTGAGCATTATCCTCTAGAAAATGGAAAATACTGAGGGTTCTTAAACAGAGGAGTGATAATCAGAGGTCAAATAGATGACTTAGAAAGTCATTTTGGCTGCTAACTGCTTATTTGAAATTAGGATAGGTGACGGGGAAAAAAGGCCTTTGTAAATTTCCAGAAAAGCAGTCAGTCAATCTCATGTAACCAAAATGAAAACATGGTAACATACAGACTCCAAACAAAAAGTGATTTTTTCCACTTCCTGGGTTAGAGGAAACAAGAAAAAAAAATCTTGTAAGTGAAAATCTTTAAGAAATTATTCCTTTTCTTTCTCTACCATACTAATTCTCAGTATTTATATTTATATCCCGGCTGTTAATTAGGAAATCTAAGAAAACAGTTTTACAACCTGAATTATGTCTGTGTAAGATTTTTGGGGGGAGGTTTTATCATGAATGTATCTGAAGGGAGAGAAAAAAGCAATATGAAGGCCCACATTCATGGGACAAAGCTATTTAAAAACACACTGGGCCGGGCGTGGTGGCTCACGCCTGTAATCCCAGAACTTTGGGAGGTCAAGGTGGGCAGATCACTTGAGGTCAGGAGTTTGAGACAAGCCTGGCCAACACAGTGAACCCCATCTCTACTAAAAATACAAAAATTAGCCGGGTGTGGTGGCGTGTGTCTGTAATCCCAGCTACTCTGGAGGCTGAGGCAGGAGAATAGCTTGAACCCAGGAGGCGGAGGTTGCAGTGAGCTGAGATCATGCCACTGCACTCCAGCCTGGGTGACGAAGTGAGGCTCTATCTCAAAAACAAACAAGCAAACAAGTAAAAGCATATTGGATCCGACCTAGCATCCCATTCGACCTAAAACACAACTAGTAAATTCACTCTCCTCTGTATACTTCTGTAACATTTTGCTGGCTTTAAAATGTCTGAAACAAATGATTCCTCTCTGCCATTCATGAATCTAATACATCAGAATGATATCAGCTTCCATCTCTGTATTCAGCAAGAGATTTTAATATTTTATAAAGCAGAGGCTGAGGTAGGATGTGAAGCCAGGAGTTAGAGACTAGCCTGGGCAAAATAGTGAGGCCCTATCTCTACAAAAATAGAAAAATAAAATTAGCTGGGCATGGTGGCACGCACCTGTACTCCCAGCTAGTTACTGGGAAGGCTAAGACAGGAGGATCACCTGAGCCCAAGAGTTCAAGGCTGCAGTAAGCTATGATTGTGCCACTTTACTCCAGCCTAGGCAACACAGCAAGCTCTGTCTCCAAAAAATGAAAAAAAAATTTAATGTATTCTTTCGCATGGGCCATTCCATTTTTTCTCCATTGGGGATAGGGAAACTTTAGTGAAAGATATATGAAATTTGACATTAGATTCCAAAACCCAACCCAATTGTCTATTACAAAAGTGTTAATGAGGAAAGCTAACAGAGAAGAAATAGGAGCTACTGTCAATAGTAATCACTCAATAATCAGCTACTTAAGTTTGATAGCCTCTTTCCCACTATTATATTGTTAATTAGCTTAAGTACTGTTGAATATCCTACTACTAAAATGTCTATGTAGAACTATATAAAGATCCTAGGGAAAAAAAAAGTGAATCTCATTGACAAAATCAGCATCAATCTATAATAACTTAAACAGATGTTCTATTTTAGCCAAAGAGTGAATTTCTAACTTGCAAATCATTTTTTAATTTTAATGCTATCATTCACAGTGGATTCTCAGGCAAATGACTTCGTTGTAACTGACTTGAATTCGTCCTCTCTTTGAATTCCACAAACAGGATGTGACTTACTACAGTGCAGCCTGAATTTAGATATTACCAAGAACACATTGAATCTATCTTTCAAGAGAATGATTTTCAAACTGTGCTTCAAGGATGGGCAGAAGAGAGAGAATATGGAAGAGTGAATAATGGAAGGGGAGAGATGAGTGGGTGGGCTTAGAATCCCCCATCTCCTCAACTTCCAAAGAAGGGTGGTTTATTATTATTTTTTAACGTATTAACCATATTCTAAAGAGATTTCAGTACAGGGTAAATACTGGAAGAATGTTTCAGAAGAACAGTTTGTCTTCTTAATCATTCCCTGAGCATTATGGGATTCTAAAATAGACAAGGGAATTGAATTTGCTTTCTACTTTTATTTTCCTCTAAGGTTTTCACTCAATAACACGGGAAAATCTTATGTGTGTAGCAATGTGGAGTTGCTGGATTAAGAAAAGTAGAGCTCATTTTCAAGTGTCTGCTTGCTTACTTCTAATACAGGGATTGCAATATCCACCCCCAATTTCCTTTACAAAAGGTTGTAAAGTCCAAATGAAACACTATTTTAAGAATGCCTTATAAACTATAAAGTGTTGTGCAAAGGATGGTATGATTTCAATAAAATCCCAAAGAGTAGGCGATAAATGATTCTTCTCTCCAGAAGGTAAGGATATTGTGTCTCTGACGTCTTCCATATTTTCTGACTTTTGTGTAAGTCATGAGAATATTTATTTGATATATTCAGTGTTGGACTACAGTAATTTTCTCAGAATCACTAATAACATGAGTTGGCAAAATTCTTATAAGGGCCCTGTGTGTATTTCTGTGAATTTGACATTGGTGGTACTTTGAAACTGCAACCTCTTGCCTTAGACTGCATTTCCATAGACTCTGATTCCATGTTAAAGGTAAGCCCCTAAGATTTTCGTAATAAAATCTAGATTTTTTCCTAAGAAATCCTACATTTTCCTAGAAAGAACATCTGTGCAAATTTGAATGGGAAAGAATTTTCCAGTTACTAGTTTTTCTTTCTCCGGTAATGCTTTCACATTTCCAGTGGTCAGATGTACTGATAACCTCAGTCAGACATACAGTAGCTTCAGACTGTGAAACAATTGCAAGGAAAAAAAAGGGAGGAAACATTGTGTTGGCGAACTTTGCTGCAAAGGGAGGCATGATGCCAGCCCAACCACAACCTACCAAATGGGCAAGGCATATAAAGTCACTATTTTAATGATGTTGATGATGTCATTTCTACTGCAGTACTTTTCTAAGCTATATGTGTTAGGCTGAGTGTCAAGGAAGACAGAAAATAAAATTTAAATTTAAAACTGACAAACTAACAAATAATAACTCAAACTGAGAGCACCCTGGAATTCTAATGGCCCTTTGAAGACATCTAGTTGAGCAGTCAAAAGCTTTATAGATCTCTCTCTCTCTCTATATATATATATATGGTATATATTGCTATATATAGTTTAATATATACTGCATATATATACAGTATATATATTATACAGTATATTATATATACTATATATTATAATACACTGTATATATAGTATTATATATTACTATATATAGTAATGTGTAGTTATATATACTGTATATATACTGTAACATAGGTATATATACTGTAATTTTTGAAGGAGCTTCTTGGAATAGTGTACTTTAAAAAATCAATATGCAATATCTAGAAAATTCACTTTTAATGAGTACCCTCCCTCTTCAGTGATGATGGGGGAAATAATCTTGTGTTCATTCATTTATTCAATAAGTATGTTTAAATATTTCCTACATGAGTGACAATAACCCATGAGTTAGAAATGTAACAGCCTCCAAAGGAGCCAAAAAACTCCACCTGCATGCAAATGTCAGCCTGTGGATAATGTCACATTACTCTACCAGAAAAAATGTATATTAAAAGACAGAAACTGTTAGTAGTGGCATTACAGTGCATACAGTGTACAAGTGGCATTACTCTTAGTGATGGCATACAGACTACCATCTATAAAAAGTATGCTTTCTGTTGTCAATCCTTTCCTCCTACTATACAGGAGACACTGCTATCTTCAGATGGCATATGTAGTGTGTGTGTGTATATATATATGTGTATATATGTGTGTGTGTGTGTATGTGTGTGTGTGTGTATATATATATATATATATATATATATATATATATATATATATGGATATACAATTATCTTCCGATTGCATCTTCACCTTTCAGGGTCAGAATGACCATGATCATCCTATAACATCTAAATCATCCTTCTAATTCCTAGCATCTTCTTCACTATACCCATAGGAATCTAAAGTTCACTTTGTCCAATACAAAACTAATTTTCTTCTTTCTCCCAGTCCAGATCCAGTTATTAGATCTCTTTTCCCATTCAACAATGGCACCATTCACACTTGCTGGAAATATTCACTCTCATCTGTGCCTTTCCTTATGGTGATGATTTTTTACCAAGACACTAGGGGTTTGGTCTAGTTCCTGCTGCTTATCACACGGAAAGCCAATCACTGAGACAAGTATTGCCAAGGAAGAAGGCTTTAATCAGGTGCTGTAGCCAAGGAGATGGGAGATCAGTCTCGAATCCATCTCCCTGACCAACTAGAATTAGAAGTTTATATAGCAGGGAAGAAATGTTAACTATGCCTGGGAAAACAGGAACTTGGGAGGGGTAAGAAAGCAATCTTAAGGAATGAAGGGCCTGGAGCTTCATTGTCTAGATGCAGTGGTCTGGTGAGTTTCAGCGCTTTGATACTTTTTGAGAGGCTTGGGGATCGTTTCCTGAGGATGGAACTCAGATAAAACAAATGTAAGTTTCAAGCTTTAATACCAGAAGGGCCCATTTTTATGTTTATCAAAAAAAACTCTGTCTATGCAATTATTGAGGTTTCAGATTCATATAGTCTCCAATCTATCAGGTATACGTTCTTCACATGACATTGTTATGTTTTTAAAACACAAACACCATTGATGCAGGATATTTTCTTGACCCCTTGGCAGGACTCTTCACAGGGGTGCCCCTGCCTTGCGGGAGGGAGCGTGCAAGTGAACAAGTGCAGGAACCAGAGGAAGCCAGTGCAGGAACCGGCCATCAGCCTGGCAAGAGCAAATTCCATTCACTCGGGTCCGCCGAGCTCCAACCCTTGTGAGAGGGAGCATGTGAGTGAACAAATGCAGGAACTGGTTGGGCACTTCAGCGCCAGCAGGAGCAAACACTGTGCAGGCCCTGTGGCAGCATCCAGGTTGGGGTGCAGGCGACCCCGAGGCCCCAGAGGGCGTGTTCCAATGCTCTCTTAGCTCCACCATCCATGGACAGCAGTGTGTTATCAGCTCAGTGGGCCCTTTGTTCATCACATGGGGTGGCTGCCCTCTGGCAGCGAGGGCAAAGGGCCAGTGTGACAGCCTTTTGGGATACCCCACTTGGTGCATCCCAAATTCTTGTCTGGTTCCCAATTTCTCATGCAGACAAATTGAAGGATGGTGAACGTGGAGAATTTTGTTGAGTGATGAAAGCAGCTCTCAGCAGAGAGGGAAGCTGGAAAGGGGACAAGAAGGGTAGTTTGCTCTCCCTTAAAGTCAAGCCATCTTTCAGTCTTTCTCTTCCAAAGTCAAGTTGCCTCAACCAGCCGCCAACTCTGAAGTTAAGTCTCCTCTCCCCGATGTCCAGTTGCTTCTCTTTTCTGCAACCTGAGTCTGTAGTCTTTATAGGCACAGGACGGGGGCAGGGTGGGCTGTAGGTAGTTTTGGAAAAGTCAACATTCAATTGGTAAAAAGACATTATTCAGAAAGAACCAATTGGGAGACAGCAGGCACACAGGGACGGAAGGTCTCACTTTGGGCCTCAGGTTTCAGGCTTTCTGGCTCAAAGATGAGGTTTTGCCAGGGACCCACTCCTATCTACTAAAATTTCTCTGCCTCCTGTAGCTATCATCATCATGTATTGCTCTGCTTAAAACCCTTCAAGGACCCTATCTTTTTACCTAATAAAAGTCAAGCTCCTTAACATGACACACAAGTTCCTCTCATCCTTTCCCTAGTCTCTCTACTCTCCTGCTCTAGAGTTCTCATCTTCTTTGTCTAATAATTCAGCAGCCACTCTCTCCTAGCTGTTATCTATCTAAAAAGAGCATTTGCTTTTGCCTCTGAGCCTGTGCATAGGCATTCCATGTTTCTGGAATACCTTTCTCCTTCTTTGTTCAATGGAGATCCCTCCTCAGTCTTCAAGACCTGGCACTGTTGTCAGCCTCTGAGTCACTTGCTGACCTTTCGATTGGTGTCCTTATTAAAATCACCCTCCCCTCTGCACTGGGTACACACTTTGATTTGCACCTGTGACCAGGCAGTATTACAAACCTCTTTTACTTCCTTTTTCTCCTACTCCACAGAGTTATTTTTATGCATAAAAGGCACTCAACTCATCTTGGCATCTGCTGTGTGTGGTCCAGCCCTTAAAAGGAGTAGATGCCCTATTCAGAAAAGGTTGGTAGAAGCAAAGAGTTGAATACAAATCACATTTTAAAAATTATATCATGGTGTATATCTAAAAAGAAACTTGACTGTTCAAAGTACTATGCCAGCCTCAACTAATCTTGATGGAGATTCCTTGTGAATTGTGAATCTCTCCCTCAATTAACTATTCTGAAATTTTTAATGCTTCCAAAAATAGACTAGCATCTGCATTTGCAGAATTATTGGCAATAAAAGTGCTTTACTTTGGTGGTTTGCTCCACTAGAACTTGTAGTAAACTACATTGCAATACCTGCTAGGAAAAAGAAACCTCATGGAAAGTCCTGAAGAGAACATCTGGGCTTGTCCTCAAGCACAGAATTAAAAAGCTCTAAGAAATTTATCTAGTAGGAACACTGCTTATCAAAGCCCTATTCACATTCTAGTTAATAATAAAAATAATTTTGAATAATCTTTCCAAATTGAGGGTTTGTGGGAAGCAGCACAAAACCAGATAGGTCCACATGTTCCTGATGCAAATGTGACTTGGACATCCTTGGAAGCTTATTCATTACTGGCCTCTTGGCTTATTTTGTGCAACTCCCATTTCTTTTGCTCAACTCCCATTTCTTTTGCTTCAAAACAAAGAAAATATTCCACTCTGCATCTTAGGAAAGCAGAGGTGAGGAGCTCAGTGATTCCATAAAAGATCAACAGACAAGTGGGACGTAGACCAGTAAAGGATGTATTATATAAATTCTTATATTGTTGGTGACAGAGAGAAATCATGGAAGTCGGAAATAACATGCAGACAATCAAAGATAAATTTTCCTTCAAATGTGCAGGTTTTAGAAAATATCTTCTTAGAAATCTGGATATTAATTTGTCAATGTTTAAAAAATAAAACACCTATCTGCTATAGTGAGTTGATTCATTATGAATACCTCTGGGCTAAAGAAAAATCACACACACACACACACACACACGCACACACAAACCTATGTTCACACTATGCATTCCGCATGTAGATAACATAGAAACAGATCATGTGAAGACAGAAAGAATGGAAAGTGTATTAGTCTGTGTTACTGGCAAACAGTGAGAACTTAAGCAACATGCATGCCCTCTCTGGGCTTCTGTTCCTCATCTGAAAAAACAAATGAACAAAAAAAGTCTTGCACCAGAATATCTAAGGGTCGCAAACTCAAGTGCCTACAGCATTAAGCAAGGTAATGGAAATGAATCTGCAAAGTGCTTAATTTAAGGCAATAGGAATGCCGCACTTCTTTCTTGTTTGGATGAGACTGTCTTTGGGCTGGATAATTACTCATGTAGTCAGGTAGGGAGGGAATGTCCTGCACGTTATAGGGTGTTGAAGCATCCCTGGCCTCTACCCACCAAATGCCAATAACCTCACACTCCTCCCCAACTTGTGACAACCAGAAGTGTCTTCAGGCATAACCAAATGTCCTCTGGGGGATAAAATAGCCCTCCTTCATTTAAGAATTTGTTTTCTAGATATAAAGTCAAAGGGAAATGACTTTCTTTTAGTATCAATTGACTATATCTGAAAATAGAGAAGAAAAATAGATTTTTTTTTACTTTCTTGTTTCAAAATCATTACAAAAAAATAATATTTATCCTTCTGGCCCTTTCCTTTAAATTGATGAAGACAGAGTCGGATTAATCCTTTGGCTTCTCAAGCCCCGGCAGAAGGACGGTGAGGACATTCATATTTTCGCTGCCCTCTTAACCTTGCCATGACTCCTTTCCCATTGACAGAGCAGGCAGGCAGGCAGCCACAGAATCTTACCATCTGTTTGCATCTAATTCACACAATTTCCTTCTGTGAAATTTTTTTCTCACATTCAACAAATGTCTAATTTCATTTTTATGATAGTTTTTTTTTTTTTTCCCAGAAAGATTGGACTCACTAAAAAGTCAAAAGACACATTCACGGTAGAAGACTAGATAATGTTTTTTTTCCCATGACAGTGCCAGATTTCTCATTAGGGAATCAAATTACATACATCTTTAACGCTCATACAGCCGTTTGTGAGAACATCATGCTGTATTATTCATTGTGACACATAAATCGCTAATGCATTTAAATTTTAAATAAAAATTCGTGCCAACACTAGATGCCTTTGATCTTGTATGGGTAAGTTTTCCTCCTAGGTCCCGGCTGGAAACAAAGCTCTTATGAAGGAAACGCATCCAGTTAGGCATAAGCACAACAACTGTGGAAAAGAATACATTGTTTTGTGTTTGTGTGGCATGTGGAGGGCAAAAGGGCCTGAGCAGAGTTGACCAGCAAACCTTTGTGTTCCTTTTTGAAGGTTTCACTCACAGCTGTGCGAGAAGAATTATTCCACACAATATATGACACCCTGGGGATTCCATTGGCATGTAATTAATTTTCTTGCCTGTATTATGACACCATTTGCAAGCTGTTTAGAAGCTAAGTGTCTGTCTTTTGAAATCACTTTTTAAAGACCAGCTTCCAGTTGTCCCTCACCATTATGAGATGTCGATTTTATCTGAAGTTATTGGCAATGGGCTGCAGGTAGGATCAATATCATGCATTGCTAATAAGAAACAAACAAGCCACATTTGCAAGGAAGCAATGTTTTTCTTGATTCTTTCTGTCTTGCTTGGGTATGTTGAGCCAGCAGTCCCAGGGCCCCCGGCGATTGTTGACTCTGAGCTTCATAATGTGTCTGGCTTAGCCATCACATAACACATGGACAGTGTGTTCATTCCTACCGACAACAGCTCAGTGCAGTTTTGCCTTATCCACCAGTTTGTCTTTTCCTAAGGCATGTGCCATGATGTCAGCGGAAGGATGTGATGAGTAGAGTCGGCTGCAGCCCCAGTTTCAGAATTCTTGCACAGTTCCAGAGCTTTCATACTTTGAAGGATTTCCTTCTGTTTTTCTTCTTTAAATAGTTTACCAGCTACCAAGATAATAAATGTGACAGGGAAAGATAAGAAGATCTCTTGATTATAAGCTAGTTATGGTTTTTTTATGGTAGGGATTTATGGATTGCATACTAAATCATACTAAATCAAATATGACATGTGTTAACCTATAGTTTCTTAGGTTTGAACTGGAGGTCCTTGCAGATTTTTCTCATTCACACTTGAAATAGTCTAGCCAAAGGAAGACTAAACAAAAAGAACAAATCTGGAGGCAGTGTACTATCTGATTTCAAACTATACTATAAGGCCATAGTCACCAAAATGGTGTGGTACTGGTATAAAAATAGACACATAGATCAATGGAACAGAATAAAGAACCCAGAAATAAAC